>NW_025776379.1:0-241624 GCF_021130785.1 Homalodisca vitripennis
CCTTTATTAAATACCAAGCGCATCGGAAATTATTTTAGAAACAAATCCTCCCCAAACTATCTATGATTTATTTTAGTATCTAAAAATATCTTATTTGAAAATACTCTATTGACCCTAACATCTGATTGAGCAATTAAAACCGAAATTATCGTGTTAGTATTTAGTTAGCAGAAAAAAGGCTTGTGTATGGTGTAAAGGGTTAATAATTTCTTTCTTGATTACTGTTACCAGGATATGAATCTGGCCAATGTCTAAAGGCTAAGATTTTATTGGCAAGAAAACCCAATGTGACCAATAATTTAATAAATAACTCAGAAAGTAAAATAAATAACGTTGCAAGGGAAGTTCATCTTGACATGTATTTTCTGCATCGTGGTTAAAGCTGCATAACATATAAAATATATATACTAAGATATATTGGTGACATCAATAACGAACTCAAAACTCTAATCAATTTAACTAGATTTTGGCATCTTTGAAAGCAATCTAAGAATGTTATTCCCAACCAGAATTAACATTCAAGAACAACTCGTAAGCCTGGTAAGTTAAATTCAGCTATCCCTCTCGTTCAGCATTTACTGTACTACTTCTCCCTTCCGCAAAACTTTTAAATTTTATTATTTATGAGATTAAACGATATCATTATAACTACACAATATCCAAAAAAATGTAAATATTGTTGAAACTATACGATTTTAATTATTCAGTAAAATCTAATATTTCAGTATTTATTTCTTTTTTGTTGAATTTAATTTAAACATAGCTTTATCTATGTATATGTGTAAAGCCGCGGGTAACCTACTAGACATTTATAACTCTTGACTACAATGTCGTAAAACTTGTATAATAATCGTTAAGTATCTGTATAATAATGTTTGGGACCGCGGAGAAACAATAAGTCAATGGTAAACCATCCAAGTTTAGCTCTTTATCTATATATATATATATATATTATATATATATATATTCATATATATATATATATATACCACACCTAAAAATCTACTTTTTGAGGTAACTATCAGTTTTCTGTAATATCATGGGGAACGTCCAGCAAGGAGTCGAAAGGAAATCCTAAATAGGAAGCTAAGCTCTCAAAATTTAAATGAACTGAGACAAAGAATACTTCAAGAATGTCAGACGATTTCCTCAATTTGATCTGGAAAATTCTGTTAATAGTTTTTATGTGCGTCTTTCCAACTGCCAAATAACCAGAGGTGAACAATTCGAACATTTACTCTGAAAACATTCGGTAAGTAAGTAAACATATTTTATTAAATAAAACATTTGAACAGCCGCCCAATTTTGTACTTGGATCAAGCTTTTTTTTTGAGTGCGTTTGTGGCATTAAGCTCTGCTAGATAAGCCCTTTAAAAATGATGCATTTTGACCTATGCTCCCTATTTAAGATTTCCTTTCGACTCCTTGCTGGACGTCCCCATGATATTAACAGAAAACTGATAGTTCCATCAAAAAGTTAATTTTTAGGTGTGGTATTGATGTACCCAAATCTGTTGATTTATCTGTTATCGTTCAGAAAATATTATACCCGTGCAGGACTTTATGTACACCTTGTATATATATATATATATATATATATTATATATATATATATAGATAAAGAGCTAAACTTGGATGGTTTACCCACTGAGTTTGTTTCTCCGTCCCAAACATTATACAGATACTTACGATTATAAAAGTTTACGACATTGGTAGTCAAGAGTTTTTAAATGACTATTAGTTACCCGCGGCATTACACGCGATTTCAAATACAACAGTTACGTTATCGTGAATTGCACAATAAACACTTTTGAAATGGTATTGGGAGATAATCCAATCTCCTGATTCATTTAAAAATAATTGGGTTTTAAGTTTTTATGGATGAAACACACAAAATTTATCTTCCAATTTCCTCCATCAAATATTTCAATAAACAGCTCTAATTATTTCAGTAAAACTAGAACGAATTAGGGCCAGAGTGGAGAAAAATTAAATTGATAATAATTTAGTTAAGGAAAACATTTATTATGCAAAATAATAAAGCCCTATAATAAATTAAACTTGGAGGTAGTAATGTGATCTAAAGTACATATTATTTAAGTATTCATAGCTGAGAGGTTCATTAGATCTTATCAAACAGAATAACGGGGAGGACCGTCCCAGTACGAGGTTGATAAACGTTACTGATAAAAAGTGCAAGGGTCACAGACAGAATTCGAATCTGCGCTATCTATAACTCAGACTGAAAGTCCAACGTGTTAGACCACTTGGCCATCGGAACTCCCAACTCTGCTTTAGCCATTAAGTTGCATTTATGATTGCAAAATTACAGTTCACATACCATTTTATACTTTGCTTTGTTGCCGTATAAATTGAGATGTTTAAAACAAAAATATAGTTCTTCTAGAGGTTGAAAATGCGTTTCAATGCGTGGTTAAAGTTCATAAAAGGAAAGAATAAGAAGCATACTTATAAAATTTCATGCTTCTAGGACATCGATTCATTTTAAAACAAACTATATTTTTTTAGAGACTGCATCCCACCAAACACCAAAAAATGTTTTATATTTATGAAAATGCTTTAGTTTTTTAATTCATACCATGAGGCGCATATATGATAAATGACAACTTTCTGCGACATTATTTAAAATCGGGGAATTAATGATGATTGTGTGCGTTAGTGGGTGAGTAAGGGCTTTGTTATTTATATACAGAGATAAACAACAGCCCAAAATATATCTATGCTTACTTGATCAGGAAAACAAAGCCATAGGCTATTACTGCGCCGGAAACACATTAGACCGGAAGTACATTGTTTATTAATGGTATTCAACGTTCATTTACCAAAGAAAACTTTTCAGACCTATGTGAATATACATTCTATTGATTGGTGCAACAATACAAACTCTATTAGGTTACCCAGAATCACTTAGACCGGGATAAGATTACAAGTTCCTAAAGTAGAAACTTTTTGAATAATTTAAGATTCTCAGGCCGAGTCCCGGCTGAGCAAATACTTTTTAGGAATTAATCTTGACTGAAATCAGATATCCAATTGATCAAATTCAATTAAAAGAAGCTATCTTGGTTCATCAACGTCATGTGCATACGTCATTATGTCACGGGATATATCTGCTATTTGTAGACTCTAAACTGTTACCTTTTATTGGAAATTGAATATCAAATACATTTTAAGAGTAATGCGTAGAAATGAGGTGTATTCCTGAGAGCGTACCACTGTTTCCTCGACAACAATTGACCTATTATAAGTGTTTTTAAAAAAAAAACGTGTCTTTCTATAATCTCCATTTATCTTGAAATAGCACACTTCTATCAAAACCATTATTTATAAACTATATATATTTGTCACGTGATTATAAAATCGTTTTATTTATGTCGTAAATAAAAAACCATAATTAAATAATTTAGTCTTCTTAATATTTTAAAGTACAAAGAGAATATTATAAAAAATACATGCTAATCTTGGTAGTAATTTTACTTAAAGCCTTGAAAATTCTAACGCTGTATTCTCTTTTACAATAATCTGCTTTCAAATATAAATCTAGTTCAGAAGTTGGCAAAACTGTAAACTCGACCAAGTTGGCATCAAGTAGCGGCCTGTGGGCAACAACAATAACAACCGTACCGTCCCTTTCTGTTAACAGTGTATTGTAAACCCGATACGCTTGTAACACAAACACAACAGAAAAACATTTGCGCTTTGGCGTTTATTGTGATTAATGTTTCTTAAGTATTTGAGTTTTACACTTCGACTATTCCAATTATTACACTCTAACAAGTGTTTATAATTGTAGTATCGGCTACTATAGGAACCTTTAATACTTTAATAATCCTAGTTCTACTTAGTCATGACTTTAGTACGATATACAATTAAAAACCACGATTTAAAACTATAAATGAAAATACAAGTTGGTTTAAGGTTGTTTCCTTGAGTAACTATTATTCTTAGCAATAAAACAAAAATACTGTTAAAGACTGCAAATTAGAAGGCAATTTGATTGAGGTCCCTAATATTTTTCTCTATGTAATTTATATTTATTTCCTTCAGTACCTATTACTCCTAGTCAACAAAACAAATACTGTTAAAGACTGCAAATTGGAAGGTAATTTGTTTGAGATCACTAATATTTTTTCTATGTAATTTATATTTATTTCCTTCAGTACCTATTACTCCTAGTCAACAAAACAAATATTGTTAAAGACTGCAAATTAGAAGCAATTTGTTTGAGATCACTAATATTTTCTCTATGTAATTTATATTTATTTCCTTGATTACCTATTACGCCTAGTCAACAAAACAAATACTGTTTAAGACTTTACACATGAATTCAATTCGATTAAGATCATTATTATTGTTTCTGGGAAAATTAATTCATAGGTAACTGTTATTTCGTTTAAAGTCACTTACGTAAACTTAACAGTTTATCTGGACTGGGATTATAATTTAATGTTTTTGAGTTATATTGCAAAATTTATAAACTTCTTTGAATGAACAGAATACAGTTAAAACCATATTTTCATGTTTATCATAGAACTATTAATAATATAAATTTGATCCATTTGGTTGCCTATATTTTAAAACTGACTAATGTACGATTACAACGGTCTTTAAATGTATTACATTTAAATTATAACAATTGAAAAAATCCTTTTTGGTTAAGTTTATTTCGAAATAATTTTGGTTACCTTGAATTGCATTTACAGAACACGGTCTACTAGAATTTCGGTGACCTATATCAAAACATTGTTAGCTATTCTTACTTTCACAAAGGTTGGGCCAAATTTATGGATATATATATATATATATATATATGTATATATATATATGTACATGGTATGTACTTTTGAATTAAAAGCCTAAAACAGACTAAAAACATCTACTTTTTCACTTCTATTCCACTTCACGTATAGGGGTCAGAGTAAACAATTCTTAACTCCCCGCCGTGGCTTACACCTATATAGGCACACATTGCTGCTTAATCTCTTCACGGTACGTCAAACTTTTTCGTTACTATTCATGGGAAAATCTACTAATCCCAATTACCCTATGTATAAGTTTTTCGAAAGAGTGAATACCTGAAATACCTGGGATGTGAAGTGGACACATGTAATACACATATCGTAAATTGTTTGTTTTTAAGAAAATAGAAAAAGGAGTGTATTTTTATGGTATTATTTTAGTAACATGTTATTATGTAATCATCCTGTATTCCCTTACTACGGTGTGGCAATCCACTGAAATGTCCGAAGTTACAATTTAGAGGCATAAGCACATCATACGGGGGATACGGAAACATCCTACATATGAATAAAATGTAATTTCCAAATTAAAATAAATATTTAACTTCTCTATTTATAATAAGATAAATTGCTGCTGCTGTATGATTATTTGTTTAAATTTTAAACCTTTTGGAGGGAGAAGCTCTATCTCCCTAATCTCCCCATAGCTACGCCCCTGGTGCAATGCATTAAGCTTAGAGAGGGTCTACAGAGAGAACAAATTTTTACATTCATGAATCAAATTCTTTACACAGTGCAAATCCGTTGGATTTACATGTCGGGGTTGTAAAAGAGGATTTAAAAAGCTACTGAAAAAACACAGGGGACGGTGCAGAAATACTAGTTTGACACCTGTAAACAGTGGGTCATACACAGGAGAAAGCAAACACACAAACAGTCCCATGACTGCGTTGTGCTGTGAAATATTTATCTAACCTGACGTCACACGCTGAGGGATTATTATTGGATCCGTCATTACAGACTCTTCATAATAACGAGGCTTCTCATGTTCTTTCTTGCCATGCGTTTCCTTCTATACAGCTTTATAGTATAAGAACGTAAATTAATTTTCATAGAAATATATGTTGCTACTAGACTTAAATATACTATTGTTAAATTTAGCGTTAAATCAGGATTTTTGCTGATGTACTGTAAAATAATATTAAATTTTACATTTCTATTCCTTAATTTTTAAAAATATTTTACAGTAAGTTTTAATAAAACAGAGTCTAAATATTCAGAATACCTTTCGGATGTTACAGTGATGCGAATTTACAGTAAACGTTTTATAATATGCATACGCAACTTACCCGGTTTGCTTGTTTAGTTTCAATGTATCTGTTACTTAACTCATTGTCTTGTTTGTCTGTTAAGTACTTTATTGATTTTAAACTAGATTTTTGCGAAGGCCTAGAGTCTTGAAATTTGAAGCTGTCCTGAACCAAATAGTAGCGCTAGATACAAGTATACACTAGTATGTGTGTTTTATATGGACAGGACAGTGTTCCTAGAATATATGGAGTATATATTGAGCCATCTGAAAACGCTAGATTTGTTCGCTTAACAGTACTTAATAATAATACTGATATGTGTGATAGCGTCTGGAATCTGACAATATCACAGACTCCTGGAATCTGGAGTCATGTTCGTCTGAAAAGATCCAAAATGATCTCTTGTATCAGAGACACCTACATTACAAAATACAGTGTGACAAACTGCATTTATTATCACTGACTCATCCGGATTACAAGCTTGGCAGTATTATTACAATATAAACTCATATTTATTTTGGACATTTGAATCGTAAAGAAAATTACTCGTTTCCCATTTGAACAAATTTTTCTCTATAGTAATTTGTTTTTTTTTTCATTCCATGATACTGCTCTACATGACCTAACACAAATTATATTTGTGGATAAATACCAATGAAGAGGACTAGTATTTTAGTTTACATCTCGTACTTTTCTCCCAACTTGTCTGGAATAAAACAACATATGTTTTGAATAGACAAATATTTATGTATATATTTAAATTTTTATATTAAAATTATTCGATATAATTGTACATGTTTGAACATATTCTTCATATATAAAGGGACTAATAAAACCGAGGATATGTGATTTCTCCAGAGGAATATACGAGGCTGAGGCTTACGCACGTTTAATACAGAGGCTAAAAGCAGCTCACAATGTCATTATAAGTAGATGGAATTGGCAGAAGACCTTTCATATTAACTATAAACTGGATTTCGCAAGACTGTATTCATAAAGTTTTATCACAACTTTGAAATGGAAACTACGCAATGTATCATAATATGTAATAAGCAAACTAGTTTGATTTCATTTAAAAAACTTAATTATTAGGAAATAGCTGACCTGTTTCATAAGAGCAACATATCAAAATAGTTAATTAAATATTTCAAATACGAAATGAAACACATTTTAACAGGATTTTGGACATTTGCTGTCATTATATGTAACAAAAATTTATAATAAGGATTCGGGGATTGGATTTGTATGAATACAAGGAGGATACGTATCCCAAGGTAGCCTGTGTTGGTGTGGTTGTGATTCTCGTCCTCGTGACTTAAATCTTGTTCAGAGACAACGCCTGGTATTAATACATCTCCCACCTGAAGAAGAGGGTAGATTCCAATCCTCGAAACGTTGTGTTATACCTATTGTAACATATAAAGATGGCAAATTTTCGATATCTTGTTACCCTTTCAAACCTTCCATCGTCAATAACAAACTTTAAACAAAGAAAAAACACATTATGTTGGACGATTTAGCACACTATTCCTGTGTTTTTGCTAGAAAGAAATCTTTTCCTCTTATTGATAAGGATGAAGAAAAAAGTCAAACTTGTTATTACAACTCTTAAGATACTTACATAACTATACGAATATCTCGTTGAGGTATCCAAAAGTATGGATATGTATATAAATCCAACGAAAACTGTTTTGAACGTATCAACACTCATGTTAACAACAAAGTACTTAAGTTTACACTTATTTGTGACTGTGCCCCCTCTTGAAAAATTACATAATGTTTCCCCCACAGACATTACTACTCTACTACTGTACTGCTTGTGGCATAAACAAACAGAGGCCAATATATGACCCGTAAACAAACTTACTACAAAGGATACACATGTTTTGGAATTAAAAGTTTTGTTAAGTATTGTTATAACCTTAAAACCTATACATTTTCTTTCTAAAATGTCCAATAATTATCACACAACCATAGTCAAAGCACATAATGACAAAGGCTACAGGCTGATAATACTCAGGGAAAACTCAACAGGAGCTGATTGTAAATCAGCCGTTTGAGCTCAGAGATGAAGGATCGGCATCATCAAAGCTGTTAGAACTCTGATTGGTAATCGCCATATAGCAGTGGTAAAGTGTGATCGTTCTGAAACCCCTGCTTTGACGTTTCATTGCATCTCATAAGAAATATGATGCACTATTTTTGCATTGTTGAATAATCAGTAGTTAAGAAATAATAAGCAACAATTTATTTACATATGTCCACTAAATAAATAAAAACAATAATTCGTAGAATTAGAGAATTTTGAAAGTAAAAAATTATAACAATGACAATGAATTCTGATCACCATGTGGTTTTGAGTTTTTAGGCTTGAAATGTACCACATTCAGCACTCAAAAATCCAGTATATAAGTTAAAACAAAAACAAATCAATACTTTCTAAATTACATGGTGATAAGCTTTCTAAATTATAAAAAAGCACAACAAAAACACTGTGCATCAAGAATTCATACGTACAAGAAAGAATGTATAATGGTTGTAAATTACTGAAATCCTGGCAAATGACAAGTTTTTAACAATAAATTTCAAGTGAAGAATCAACATCATTCTACACATAACTCAGCTATGATGGGATTTACTTAAATCAGAATCTTGTGTAAAGAAAACTAGAAGTATAAGAAAAAAACTCAGTTGTTCCAACGTGATTTGGTATCGTTTTCTAAATATCAAAGTTCAATAAGAATAGCACATTCGATTTTTGCTGGGTATACCAGACGGGCCTCTTTTTTAGTCCTAGTGAAGAGATGATGCCACTCGAAACAACTATTTTGAAAGAACTTGTTTTTCCTAGAGTTTGTTTTGAGTAGGATTACTAAAATTATAGCAAGTACTCGAGATAATAAGCTTCTGTAATTCCAGGAAAGTAGTATTGACAAAAACTATTCTACCTCGACCGCTCTAGACGGACTTCGTATCCAGACTTCAGAGCTCTAATTTTTAAAATATTAGACGCTGCACTAAGCAGAAGGCGAAATGGATATTAATATGACATTAGAATCAACAACATTTTGTTTTAAACCCATTACATTTAAAACCATTCTTTTGTGTTTTTACGGTACGTAAAATGTACAGATTACTAGTTCTATGTTAATTTTCACGGAATAAAACACTAAACTGTAGTTGCCTAGCAATAAATTGTAATATAAATTTATGGTTTATAGAACAATAATTCTTTTGTATTAGATATTATTCTAACTAATTAAATAATACACCAAACATAAATTCTAAACTACGAACGGTGTGTTTGCACTGTGAAAGATTGATAGATTACTCATTTCTCAAGGTGATGCACATTTACATAGCAACGATGTGATAAACTAAACTGTTCTATGTCTAAATACTTTCCCCTAAGAATATAAATAAGAATTACCTAGTATTTTTCTAGTGTTTAACGGTTTATCAAATAGCAATTCTAATGGTTTATTGCTAAGAGCCTTAACTACCGGTTTGAGACACATTTATTGTCTTTACTCACCCATCCATTGGTCTTACTATTTTCCAATATTATTCTAACAAATATTACCCTCACTGATCCATCTATACAATCAATTGCTAATAGAATTGCTATACAAACTTTGGCCCCATTTATTCTTTTTTGTTCTTTTATCAATCTGTCTCACTCACGGATTCAGTTATTTTTATAACAGACTTTGCAATTTAAATACATGAAGGGAATGCACAAGTTTTTTAGTTGATTATGTAACAGCCATTAATGTTCTAACATACAACTACGCGATTTACGGTGCCCAACTACTGATTATTAATCAGCTGATTTTTACGTTTAATAGTTGAAGCTCGTTCTGGTGAATTTGAACACCTGATATGAAATTGTTTTGGACTTATAGCGCATTTTACCAAAAATTGTATATCTAAGATTTTAATCTATTATGAGACAATACGATTTATAAATTCTATTACTTATTTTACCCAAATTTATAATAAAGCTCTTTTCATTATAAATTGTATAATATCTTTAATTAAATAAAAAGGGCTGTCAATTTCAAGTATTAAATGAGATATCAGCTGAAATTTTAAGTAAGTAAAGGTTTAATTATTTGACTTAATAAATCAACTTTCTTAAAATAAACTAAATACCAGTTAAATGTGTAAACCATATCGTTATAAGTTTAGTAAGTGCATAAACAAATAGAAATGAACGATAAGAACTTAGTTGCAAAACACGTTATGCATCCAAACAAGTTTTATATCCTGATTAAAATAATAGCGATGCGCTGTTATTATAACTTTCAATTTATTAACCAACAAATTATTAATGCCCAGTTAAAGCACAGTAAGAACTCAATTAATTATCTTGCTTAAGCGAGAGATGGCGCTAGATAACACCTCGATTACTCCGTTATTAGTAGCAGCGGCAAAATAAACTTGGTAATCTAATGCTAATCTAGATAAGACCCATATCTTACTGGTCTTATAAATGTGTCACGTGGTCTCCTGTCCTCTACTATTACAGTTGTACCGTATGACGATAACACATGGGGGTGGTGACTTCTGAGGTCGTAGTAATAAATACTAGAAATACAAAGTGTACTTATAAGTTCAGTTTAATTACGAAAACTTAAAAGCACCACTTTTAGATGGTAAAGGAAAAGTTATGTACTGCCACGTTGCTGCCAATTAGAATATAATAACTAAAGTATATCTTCTAGGTGGGCCTAAAATATCCAATGTTCTATTGAATTATGCGTACGACGTTTTACAATAACAAAACAATAATATTTCACTTCCCTTCACAATAGGTAGACTCACAACCCTGTAGTCTAAGAACGGTTATTTCTAGAAGAGGAGTAGAGTTGAGAAGTGGTAGCCATCTATTCAAACAACACGTGAGATACATCAGCTACGTAAACTCGCCTAAAACAAATTCGCGACGGTATTAGCCATTTAATGATACAAATTACTATTTATAACAATGTGCTCGTCGCCATAAGGACGACGCCACAACCTTTATCTATCTCCGTCAAGCAAATAAAAGATCTTCAAGGGTAAGTTACTTTACTATTCACATCTTTACTTTACGTTACATTCATTTTATACGTTTGGCATCAAAGGGCTAATTTAATAATACGAAAAGATAAATTTTACTTACGGACAAAGCGCGCGAGGTCTGATGGGTTACGTAGTTGGGCTGCTACAAAGGGTTAGAAGAAAAAAATTCATACGCGTGCCAATTAGGTAGTTACTCCGCCCAATAATTTAGTTCCGGAACATTGGATGTAAAATAATGTTATATAATACTGGCTGATTAGGTTGCGAAATTTACATTGTATGAAATTTAATTAACTAATTTACGGTACAGAATATCCCCCCTGTTTTGATTTCGCAACCTAATTAGTCGCTTTACTTTAAACATATTCTAAATAACAAACTTAATTCAACCTTTTATTCATTACATAAATTCAAATTCAACCATAACAATACGATAGCGCGGGGGTTTCAAAAGTTTCCTATGAAATCCGCTAGATCGCATGCCAATGCAGTTCTATGACTGCTCGCTTAGGGACCAAAAAATAGAAAATCAATTTAGGCAAACTATTTTCATGCAGTGCACGTTGCAGCGTTTTAGAATTTGCAGGTCGTTGCAAGAATAAGGGCATTTAAGGCGATTAAATCGTAAACAAGTGTAGTGTAGTGTTTTGTTATATAGGCGCCACATTCATACTTCTTTTTGCATTCATACCAGTGTTTTGTGTATAGTGTTTTGCCATTAAATACCCTGAGACTTGCGGACAAGTTACCAATATGGATCGAATACTTTGGAATGAAACGTCCCCTCACGAGAAGCTAAGTCTCACATTTCTTATTAATACTGCATCACTCTTTATATATATTTACATACAACATCCTATACATCTTACATCTACATGAATTTTAATACTTCAAATATATCTACAAAATTCAAAATTCAACATTTCGGCATACATACAAAATACAGACAATTTTTCATCTTTGATTCCCTCATTACAAACAGTCAGGATCAACTTTGTCTCATTTCTTTATACTAAGTCTATTTACAAATTCTTTTTCTATATTTTATTTACATTGATACATTCGTTAAGAATTCACCAAACAGTTAACTTCCTGGATTTTATCTTATCTTTTAAATTTGGCAGCAAGTGGTTCCTTAAGCTAGGGATGCTACAATTTTTTTTTTATTTATACAGAACAGGTCTTAATTTAATTTTAAATCTACAAATATGAACCTTTTTTACATTCAAAACATTTTCAGTGTGTTGTACAATACAAGTTACAGGGCTTAAAAAAATATAAAATTCTATAAATTCCTACATATTTTGGTGCTAATTTTGCACAAAACTTTTCTACCTTATTGCTTAAATAGTGAGTTCTAATCCATACTAAGGAATGCAACTTAAAGGGATGTTTTACATTTTGCTCTGAGTACTTTTGTCTATTACTGTTATGTGCTATACTCCTTTTTACATTCACCACAGCTCTCTTTAAATTGTTTACAACAGTTTCCTTGGACAAATTCTCACCAATTAGATCATTTAGCTTCCATAAATTAGATAAAGCATTATTACAGGAATGATTAAACATTAAATCAAAGGCAGCAAAACCTGTGCTTTCATTATGGGCGGTGTTTAAACTTAATTGTATATAGCCTAGGTCATTATCCCAATTACTATGACAGTTGTGATAGAAACTACGTAATAATGTAGATATGTTTCTAATATGCCTTTCTGATTGATTTCCATTAGCCCTGTAAGGCGCTAGTCTACGGTGTTCAATAAAATTCTTAAATAAGAACTTCTTAAAATACAGTGATGTGTAAAATATGCGGCATTGTCTGACACTATTATTTTAGGTACAGAAAAGTTGTTAAAAATTATGCGGTCTAATTTATTACATATTTCAGCACTCTTACATTCCCTCAAAGGGATTAGCCATAGAAATTTACTGGCGGCATCTACAACTACAAGTAAGTATACATTGTTGTTTCTAGTTCTCACTAAGGGCCCTAAAAGATCTATGAATAAACAATCCATATTGTTCTTAAATGGCACAGATACTAATTCGCCTTCATATTTTCTTTGGCACACTTTACTCATTTTACAAACATTACATTTCTTTGACTTTTGCCTTTATAATTTCGTCTAAATCAGGTCTATAAAAATACTGATTAATTTTTCTTTGCGTTCTAGCAATGCCTAAATGACCTCGTATTAAAGAACTGTGGAAGAATAACATATACTAAATCAATTAACTGTACAGGCAAAAATATCTTACTCTTACTTTTTACATTCCTTTTGTACATCAGTAAATTGTTTTTTATAAAAATAACATAAATTGTTACTATTGCTTTTTACAGATTGAATGATTCGCTGAGTTTCTTTATCTTGAAGTTGATATTTTTCTAAATCTTTAAACGCTAATGGCAAATCATTAATTAACAACCACAAATTATCCTTGTTATTGCACTTATTATTTATCTGCATTTTAGGCTTTACATTAGATGTTCGTTTACATGTTTGCCTTCGGGAGGAGTTTGAATGGCAGAAGGAAATCGATAATCTATTTTTATCCTGGTCTGGAACGTTCCGGCAGTCACTGGGGCTCGGATCAGCTGTTTCTGTTGACTCGCCCTCAAACATACGTGAAAGGGCGTCTGCCAGCGCATTATCGGTGGAACTTTTAAATTCCACCTCAAATGGCAAATTCAAAATCCTCTCGATCCACCGGGCAAGTCTTCCTACCTTCCTTTTGTGATTGAGGACATAGGATAAAGCTTGGTTATCAGTTATTAATTTAAAGGTTCTTACTTCTAAAAATTCGTGCCATTTTTCTATGCAAATTAGTGCACTCAAAGCTTCTTTTTCATAAACAGTATATTTTAATTCGGCATCAGTAAATTTCCTAGAGTAATAGGCTATTGGCATTAATTCATTTTGGTCGTTTTTCCTGTAACAAACAACCACCTGCGGCTATTCCACTAGCATCTGTCATTACTATAAATTGCTTTGAAAAATCGGCTAACTGGAGTACAGGAGGATTCATTATAGCTTCTTTTAACTTTACAAACGAATCTTGACATTCACTTGTCCAAACAAATTTAGCGTTTTTCCTTCTTAAACGATTTAAAGGATTACATAAATCGGCATAATTATTTATAAATTTTGAAAAGAAATTGGTCATACCTAAAAACTGTGAAATTTGTTTGGCGTTCTTAGGCGGCATAAATTCTCTTATACTCCTTGTTCGCTCGGGATCTATAGTTACTGTATTATTTTTTATTAAGTTCCCCAAAAAGGAGATTTCCTCAAAACAAAACTTTGCTTTCTCTAGGTTTGCCGTTAAGCCATGTTTGCTTAGTCTATTTACAATCTCTCTGACATGTACTAAATGCGAATCAAGGTCTTTACTGTACACTAAGATATCATCACAAAAATTTATCACATATTTAAATTTTATATTTTCTAGGACTTTATCCAGATAGGCGGACAATACAGCACTACCAACATGTAAACCAAAGGGTACTCGTTTAAATTTATATTTACCAAATATAGTGCTAAACGAGGTAAGATCTTGACTATCAGGTGATAATGGACATTGCAAAAAACTTTTTCTTAAATCTATTATTGAAAAATATTTGGCTCCACTAAGATGTTGATAATAATTATTTAAATCACCAATGGGAAAATCAATTTTCTGTAACTTTTTATTTAATTCGGTATAATTGACTACAAGTCTGTCCTTTTTGGTTAAAAAGGCTGGACTGGAGTAGGCTGAAGTACTGGGTTCAATTATTCCTTGGTCCAACCAATCCTGTATTATTGTTTTCATCTTATTTACAGTAGGAGGGCTCATAAAATAAGGCCTAATATTTACAGGTGTGGGGTCATTTAGAACTAATCTCACTTCCAAATCTAGAGCCTCTCCTAATTTTGGATTAAAAACATTTGGAAAATCCCCTATAAGGTTTTGTATCTCAGCCTCAGCTCTAGTACACCCTATTTTTACATCAATGCTGTTTACTTCATGATCAAAAGGCTGTTGTCTGACAATAGTTATTTTCTCATTACAATTGAATTTAAAATAACATGAATCCCCATCAAGATCTAAAATTAATTTGCTATTAGATATAAATGGGTTTCCCAATACAATGTCCCATTTTAAATTATCCAATACAATAAATTTTACTTTCCAACAAAATTTAGAAATTTTTATCTTAGCATAACAGTAACCAAAACATTTTATTTCAGTGTTATTTGCAGCAAACATTCTATCATCTGACTTCATTAATTTAGAAACATTTTTATTCAACAATAGGCTATCATAAAATTCTTTACTAATTATATCTCTTGTAGCACCAGTATCTAATAAGCAGTTTGTTTTTACATTTTTACCCACTATAGCTTCAATTAAAGGCATATTGTTACACTGTCTAACATTTAGTCTTAAATTAGGTTTTCTGTAGTTTAATTTACTCCAATTTTTAATTACCTTACCATAGACTCTCATAAAATAGTGTTTTTCTTTTCTTACTGTATTATTATTTATAAAATTATTATTCTTAAACTTATGAAACCGGGGAGGGATATTTTTAGGTGTTGTGTGTAATACCACTCCCCTACCAACTAGTTTTTTGGATTCCTAAAACAGTTTTTTGCTAAGTGGCTAGGCCTATTACAATTGAAACATAACTTTGGGTTTTTGACAGTAGGCCTACTTTTTCTAAGTTCAACATGTGGTGGATACATGTTGTTAACATAATATGTCTTACTTAAATTGTCCCTTAAGTTATCATTAAAGGTTATATTGTTACTAGCTATACACACATTTTCCAAATCTGTAAAACAAATGGGATTGTTTTCAAAAATTAACTTATTTCTATCTGTAGGCTTAATACCTCTTTTTATACAAGTTACCAAGTCCTGTTCACTTATGTTACACAATAAAACTTGACTGAGCTCTTTGATGTCATAGATGTATTCATACAGTGGCTCATCAAACCTTTGTGGCCTATAAACTAAATCTAGTCTAAGTCTTTCAATTAGGCCTACAGGGATAAAAGCACTAATTAATTCCCTGTGTAGATAGTTGACATTGGGCATGATAGACTTACACTGTATTATTTTGGCTAAAAGTGGACCTTTTGCATAACATGGTAACAATGCTAAAATTTCATTTTCTGATAGGCTAGTTTCACATTTTAGTTTTAACAAAGTTTTCAAAAAGTTTATTAGCTCAGGTAACTACTAAGCCATTTGTTACTGTAAAATTTTGTAAATAACATTCTACAGGGTTGTTTAACTTATTGAACATATTTAAACCAGACATAGGTTGACTAATACAATCATTGTTTGCATTATAAATAGGCATTATAGGCAAAGTGGGGGTACTGGCAGTAGGCTGTGATATTGTTGGTGGTTTGTACAGAAATAGGGCCTATTTGTTCTTTCACTGCCTGTTCCATAGCCTCATCTTGTTCTAATGATTCATTTAAATTGGCTTCTAACACTTTAAGCTGTTCTAGGTTCACTGTAGGTAGCAAGTTTTTAGCTAACTGTTGTTCAACATTTACTAGCCTACACTTTAAAGCTGATAAAGTTTCACTATGTACAGAACTTAGTTCAAGCTGGTTGTCTAAAAATAAACGGTTTATTAAATGTTTACACTTTTCTTGGAATTTGGTGATTTCTAAAGGTGAACTAGCACTGTTCAATTCACTGCACCCATGTTCTAATAATATCACTTTTTCACTGAGAAGTTTTACTTCCTGATTGTGGTCTATTTTTAATAGGCTACTAGCAGTAGGTAAAATATTGTTTCTCAAACACTGTCTTAAGGACTTTCTGAGTTCATTTACTGTACTGTCACTATTTAATTTAATACCTCTAGATATCAGTTCAAATACCAACTCATCTTTAGACAAATATTCTATTTTAATGGCAGGCATTGTGGCGTTTTCCCTCAGTTTCACCCAGTTGATGGCAGAGTAGGCACATCAATAGCAGATTGGCGCAATAAAATTGTGTACCGTATGACGATAACACATGGGGGTGGTGACTTCTGAGGTCGTAGTAATAAATACTAGAAATACAAAGTGTACTTATAAGTTCAGTTTAATTACGAAAACTTAAAAGCACCACTTTTAGATGGTAAAGGAAAAGTTATGTACTGCCACGTTGCTGCCAATTAGAATATAATAACTAAAGTATATCTTCTAGGTGGGCCTAAAATATCCAATGTTCTATTGAATTATGCGTACGACGTTTTACAATAACAAAACAATAATATTTCACTTCCCTTCACAATAGGTAGACTCACAACCCTGTAGTCTAAGAAACGGTTATTTTCTAGAAGAGGAGTAGAGTTGAGAAGTGGTAGCCATCTATTCAAACAACACGTGAGATACATCAGCTACGTAAACTCGCCTAAAACAAATTCGCGACGGTATTAGCCATTTAATGATACAAATTACTATTTATAACAATGTGCTCGTCGCCATAAGGACGACGCCACAAACCTTTATCTATCTCCGTCAAGCAAATAAAAGATCTTCAAGGGTAAGTTACTTTACTATTCACATCTTTACTTTACGTTACATTCATTTTATACGTTTGGCATCAAAGGGCTAATTTAATAATACGAAAAGATAAATTTTACTTACGGACAAAGCGCGCGAGGTCTGATGGGTTACGTAGTTGGGCTGCTACAAAGGGTTAGAAGAAAAAAATTCATACGCGTGCCAATTAGGTAGTTACTCCGCCCAATAATTTAGTTCCGGAACATTGGATGTAAAATAATGTTATATAATACTGGCTGATTAGGTTTGCGAAATTTACATTGTATGAAATTTAATTAACTAATTTACGGTACACAGTTGTCATTAAAGTTTCTACAACATTTTATAGAGTCTCCATTTTATTACTGTACGTGATGTATACTTTTTCTAAAAATTTATGAAATAGAAATGAAAGTTAACATAACTTAAATTATTCAATCCCAAGATATAACTGACTCTAGTAGACACTGAAGTGCGCATATGTTTACTTCCTGATGTCTTGAATATATAAAAACTTTAAGCAACTTATCGTCCTCACTGTTGTACAAAATATTAATTATAATCACACTCCATATAAATACTCAAATTCTTAATTATAAAATTGATGAATGCTTATTTTACAACAAATTGAAGAAGATTGAAGATATTGAAGAAATACACTGGTATACAGTACACCGGAATGTTCTAGAACAATATCAATTCCTGAATGTCAATTGTAAAGATTCCAAGATAGACCAGAGACGTTAGATATTTCAGTCGTAGAGATTTTACCTTTACTTATTGATATAATAAACCTTTATCTGCTGGATCCTTATACGGTTCCGCCGTTTCGAACGCTTTGATTTATATAAATTGACTAAGATTGGATTCTTCTGGTAGTAGGTTGAGTTAATATTCTACGTAATCTTGACAAAATCAAACTAAAGCTATAATAAAATTATTTTAAGTGAAACTCTCAAACAATAACATAAATCACATACACAAACTTACCAAAGTTGCTCCTCGTATAACTTACTGCTAAAAACTTTTCCGAGGAGCCAAAAAGAGTTTTGTGATTAATCCGGTACTCCTAAGGCGTATAGATAGTGCCTTTATTTAATACATATTTATTCTAGTCTGAATGTATTTATTAGTATCCATAACACAGAGATAAAATACTTGTTTCGATATTTTTGGTTTCATCAATCTTAAATTTCACATTTGTCATCATTTTCAAATTTCATGAAGGTAATTGATTTCTGAAACTGCTCTTTTTCTACAGATGTTAAAGCCATTTAAGATACAGTAACCTAGCTAAAACCTCTCTCGAATAACCTACTATCGAATGTGCCTATTCTATATTTCTGTTTTATGCTCCAAAGATTGTGAGAATTTCTATTAATGTTTTGTAACATTAATCGTATAGTAACACATGTAGCCGAATTATCCCAACACATATAACAATAGCACTCGGTTGTGGCCTAATTTTATTTTAAAAAAGCCAATTAAATCAAAAACAAATATGTACATGTACCATGTGGCAAGATAGTAAATTAATTTATCGGTGAGTCTTTTTTTTCATGACACATATGTTCTATATAGAAAAGAATGGGGTTTATTTTGATGCACGTACATGACTGGAATTGCTGAGCGTCTTCACGTTAAGGTAATGATTGAATTTAATCAATACGATTTAAATCAAGTCAGTATTGTGGGGAAATTCCTCTTCTGACTCCCGGAGATGTAAAAACACGTGTGTACGATGGTCACCATAACCCCAGATATATCAAAAAGTAGAAAATTCAGCTTGACTTGAAATTTGTTTGCAATCTCAGCGTAGCTTTTCACACCCCACGTCACGTAATGTGTTATTTAATTGCAGTTATTTTATATGTTTGCATTCATGTATGATTAAATTTAACATGGCCAGAAAGGGTGTGAAAGTCCACATGAAATCTGTTGTTGATCAAGCATCTTGCTGAATCCCCGGTTACCTATAGGTCATAAATTAAACCATTATAATAAGCGCTTGCAACCAAAGGAACATATTCCCTGAATGGAAATCATATGAACACTGTTCTGAAAATCTTTGTAATGTAGAATCCTTTGATAAAATTGTTATTGACTTTCTTAATAATTCCTTATACGAGTCAATTCAAACTGATATTCCGATGTAAAATATAAATCTAGCTTCTGATTCATCCTACAAAATTATTTTTACTATAATGCCAATTTACTTATTCGTGGTTATTTTATACAAAATTATAAACAAAAAGATACAAAACCCAAATTTTTTTTATATATTTTAAACTGTTAAACTGTGTGCATAATCATCTGTATTCCGAAAACTCTTTATAAATTGTTCTAGTTGACAGAATTTTAAACTGATATTACTGCACCCTTCAATCTTTTTTTTATGTAAACATAAAAATATTGAACAAATTATTTAAAATGGAACATAATTTTCTATAATGTTTTCGTAATTCTTAACACATTTAATAAACAAATATATGTTGAAATTTAGCTAGTTAAGGAATTTAAAAATTGAATTTTTTATGCTTCATAACAATAAACCGCAATAGATGTAGCAGACACTGCCTTTCAGACTGTATAGGAGAGGTACCGTGTGGTTTATAGCAACCTCTCTCTCCACAATCCATTAGATAGCTTTTAACAGACCAACCCTCTGCTTTCCCTTTATAACCCTTGGGACTTTTCTATAGTATTTATTTCTATCTCATCTCTTAAACTTCCTCAAGCAGAGCATCTGCGATACCCTTTTTTTTAAGTTCAATTTTTACTCAATTTTACTATTTATCAAGTTCGTAAGTAAAGGAATATTATTTAACTATTTAAAATATTTGCGATAAAAACATAACAATATGTTAATAAAACACATAAAAGTTCATTATTAAATGTTTAAAAATAACATTTCCAATTTATCAAAGTCTAATTTTCTATGGAATTGTTCATCAAGATAAGTAAATGATATGAAGATTACCTAATATGACCTCTATCTTCAAACATAAATATTAAAAGAAGCCAAAATAACCATAGATCAAAAATCTTTTATAAAATTACTTCCATATGCTATATAAAAACGTTTAAGTATATCATTTTCCGAAATCTATCCAAGCATGAACTACATGTATAGGACGAACACTGTTGTACCTTGTTATTAGGTAATTATTATCAGTTGGATATTTGTTATAATAGTTATAGTACTATAATATATATATATATATATATATATATATATATATATAATGAATTTATATATATATAATACTAATATAAAATAATAACAAATATATTTCAAACTCTTATTTAAAAAACAAAATTTGAAATAAAATATGTGGGGTTCTGTGTGTGGGGGATCTACGTTATTGAGTTCTTAAATAACAATTTAATATTAATTTTTAAAGATTGAACACAAAGTTACGTTGGTACTGTGTTTGCAACTGTAAAAACTATACTTTTATTTGATAAAATAGTAATAAATTAATTGATTTATGAACATAACGTATCTAAACTTATACAAGTGTTTATCCTTTAAGTGTAAGTATTCAATAACACTAGATCCATTAAAAGTTTAAAGTAGTGCTTGTAAAGTAAAATCTCAAATAGTATTTAAAATTTTAAGGTTGCTACTAGACAAAGTAAGGCGATTTATTTATTACTGGAATTTATTTCTATCAACACCTTTTGTGAGCCGGTGAACACTTTATCATTTTGAGATAAAATGCATTGCTGCCAAAATATTCACAAACATATCAATTATAGGACTTTTTAAGTGCATAATTTCAAATTGCATACAATAGTACTAAAATAACTTTCCATTGAATTAGAACGTTAAGACATGGTATTTATATCTATAATATATGTCTTGTACGCTTATACATATGTAAGGTAGAAGCTACCCTGGTGAATTGTTTGTTTTTCATACTACAAGCCTTGAACCATTTAGCTTAACTCGCATGTGATTTTCATAACAAAGAAAACTGTACTCGGGAATTTTACTATGTTGACTGATATTATTGATTAAAATGGGATAACCTAAGCGGAGATTTATCTGTTGCATTATACAAAGTTTAAATTAACTCCCTTTCTTATCTGTCTATGAAGTACAAATTTTATATGTATTTTAAACTATCGAGTGAACTTATTTTGTGCCTGCTTGTGTATAGAAGACTTAAATAAAAATGTAACACTAAACCCATGTGCGGTATTTGATAGTGTTGTTATTACGAATTCATACTAAATTCACCCATCGCGAGGTTTAATGGGCTTGGATATTAGCAAAGTCACTTTCACCAACTAATTACGAAAGCAGACTGTTGTGTCTGTGTATCTGTCCACCTGTATAAAACTATAATGATCTAATGAATTAGCGTTGAGGGTTGAAGTTTGAAGTTTCCTTTGAATTATCAATTTCTACATATCGTAAAACCTATCTATGTCATTTACCATTCTTGACTATAAACCAGGCTAAAATAAAATAAAATCTAATTTAAAGCTGAGTAAAAAACTCCTACTCAAAAATCTCAGCGCCTTTTTTCCAGTCTTCAGCTGATTATATTTATTATTGATGCACTACTTCTTCATTTTTCGTAATCCACTCTGCGAGGGATTTTGGTTTAGTAGAAATTGTTTATTCTAATTACGATTTTCGTATGGGAAATGTTTTGTCAACTAATATTAGCTTTCTTTTATAGGGAATATTGTATTATACGTAATTTAACGAAAGAATTAAGAAGGTAATGAATTATTAACGCAACATTGTAAGATAGTTCATATAATATATAGATTTGTTCAAGATTTTTCAACTTTCAATTATGTAGAAATTTAATATTTAACAGTTACAATAAATTTAATACATCAAGTTTAATTATCTGTATCAACAATAACAGGAAGTAACACACGTAGTAGGCTACATCGAAGTTTTCAGCGAAATTTTAATTGAATAGCTTCCCTTATAATAAAGTAAAAGTACATTTCATATTAATTAAATTAGAAAATATTTAATTCATTTGAGTTGTACTGTATATAAAGTTTAATGATTATTTCGCTTTTAGTTTTAAGTCATGTAATTAACTTTAATTTAGTTTATTTCATTAAAAACAAAAAAAAGTCTTGAGAAAATTTTTACAAGACAAGTATTTGAATTCCAATTGTAATTTTCAAGTTTCAATGAAATTTTGTTTAGTAAATCATTTTTTTTAAGTGATTCAAGACAGTAGTCTCCTTTCTCTATACAAACCTATAACCATTTTAAAGTAATTTGAAAACTGTAAATATAAGTGCAGAAAAAGCCAATGAATAAATTGTGTAAAGAGTCTTTGCAGCTTTTACGGATCTCTCTACAATGCAAACCAGCCACATCATCCTGATAATGCTGTGCAGACCAACCATTATCTACCGTATACATTCCGCAGTTAGATTCACGCAAAACACAATCACATGTCGAGTCCTCTGACATTTCCCATTCATACCACATGTTGCATGTGTTGTTCAACCACATGTTGCATCTCCCTATTCCTGAAGAAGGCCCATTCCATAGGCTGCATTCATTAGGTCTAAAATTAAGGAATTATTATGACCCTCAAGACTTTCCCAGGATATCTTTCAGATATTTTTTTGACTCAAATTCATTTTCAGGGGAGGGTTTCTCTACTATATTAGACTTTTCCGAGATAGGAAATCACACATAATTCTGAGATATGAGATTTTAATAAACTCCTGAGTAATGCCTCTTTACGCCAAATTCCAGGCGGCGCTTTATTAAACAGCACTGGAAACTGGGGAAGGGGAACTGCCATGAGTGTGGCTCTTACCGTCCTCATTATTGTATTATGCTGTACGTTCACCTCTCGTACTGCACTGTACAGTTACACAGGAGTACAGTATTTAGCAGTGGGATAATCCAGAGCCATAGCAGAAGTACGCAACTATTCCTATGGACGGGAAGGCCAGGCTCGGCGTTATTCAAGGTTTCAAGTAAATTTATTTTACAGACTGGAACTCCCGTGAGTAGATCATGGGGTGGAAAGGAGAAGTAACGAAGTGCAGAAGATCGTTATCAGTAAGCATAGAGGTAAGTTACAATAGTACGTTTTTCCTTTATTGCTTTCTTTTTGTTTTGTTCTTGTTGTAGGCATTACATTAACTTCTCGATAAAATATAAAATGTATAAAACCTTTATTTTTTTAGTTCAAAAACAAAATATATACATTCAATTATTTCTGTTTCATTATAAAATAAGCATATATAATTCTCCGTGAGGAAATCTATTAAGACACTATGCATCATAGAAAAAAACAACACATTATCTTTCGCGTAACACTCCTCACTGAGGTAGCAAATCTAATTTCAAAACTGTAGATCATTGTATTTACAGAGAAAATTCGTTTATATTACCCTTAGGAGATAAATTGACTAAGCCTAGGCTAAAGCAATGTAATGATGCCCAGCAAAATTCCAGCGAATGAACTAACACCATCTTAGCACTCACAATTACTTACTTATAAATGAAGTTTCGTGCAAAATTTAAAGTATACAAATGAAATCTTTCTCGATATATCTTGTGGATATGTACTATGTCTATGCCACATTTTAACACTTTATATCCTTCAGTTTATAGAATTCAGTTCGCTTACAAAGTTATTTGTTTCATGGTTAACCACGAGAACAACGTAAAAATTGTCGTTAACGCTTAGCCAAAACTGATGCACCATCATCCACTTGGTATTGCATAAAGGTGACTTTTTCTCGAAATATCAAATAGGCAGACAGAAATAAACTATTTTTAACCCTTCCTACCTCTCTGACATACAGCCAATAAAATATTTCTCAAACACAATGAAGCCTTATTTTAAAATAGAGTCTACTTACTCCTACGGACCAAATTCCTTAGCGGTAATCCTCATGGTTCCGGAATTAACTAAGGATTCTCATGGGCTATCATGTATTGATGCATGATATCAGTAGGCAAGTTATTGATGATAGCGAAACATATGTGTTGGTAAGTAAGGCATCATCATTACTCATGGTAGTGGGCTCCTTGATTACCATCACGTACAATAAGTGCCAGAACTATGCAGTGTTACCGCAGTAGATGTAACCGATTTCGAGATTGTATTTTTTCAATACTGAACGATTTTAAATGTAAAAAAAAAAAACCTTGCTATATTCGCAAATTTCCTTTTTAATAATTGTTGAAAGAGATAGTAACGTTGAAGAGAACATTTCATATTATTATTTTCCATTAAAAAGCACTTTTTTACTTTTAAGATTGTCTTCATCTTATATTACTTGTTGTTTAATGCATTACATAGTGCTATAGTAAAGTTAAACGTATTTCACTTAGCTACAATAAATTATGTTGGGAAATGTGATGTACATTCTACAAGGAAGTTTAGCAGGTGTGAAGGACAGTGATATATGACCGAGAAAATTAATACTTAACCACCACACCGGGAGTGTTATAACAGCCGGTCTGGTAGGGGAGAGCCATAGTCATGTGTCAAAACATAATGCATGTTAAACAGAAGAACTCAAGGGCAAGTTATTGAACTATTGTACCTATTCAAATGTATTATTGTGAGTTTTTTATCGGTAATTTAAGTTAAATTAAAGTTTTTGCTGTCTATTCTCGCAAATCTTTAAAACCAGTGTAAATCTTACGCTTTCGAACAACCATAAACTACTACGTGTTTGGCTAAAAAGGAAATTTCCTCTTTTTAATTCACTAACGATTACTTACAAAGAAATAAAATATTATTTAGAGTTCTCTATCTCTCTTTCCAAATTACTAAATTAGTTATATAGAGACATTTACGGCACATCTATTTTGAATTTACTGCAATATAATTGTGGAGGCCAAAAACTTCCAATGTAATAATTATACTAATAAGTTTATCAATATTATTGCATGTAAATGTCTAGTGGTGATTAGAATCTCCTTAGATAAAACTTTGAAAGGGGTTTTTTATTAATATGAATACTTATAAAATGAAAAAGACTTGATACTTACAATTACACAATCATGCTGTCTTCATAGAGCAATAAATAAATTGTCAGATAAATCCTAAAAAGTTTTTTTTTTAATTCCATTGCAATATGAGGAAATAAAACAGTGCTAACTGGCTGAGCCTTAGTGAACCCTGACCGACTGTCTGTCAATAGTACATACTTACGTTCAAACTTGAAATGTTGCTTGACGCTGCATTTAGATATAAGCAACTCGAGTTTGACTATGATGCATTTCACTCCACAGAGTTTGGCTGAGTGACAGCTAATATTTCACTCAGTCTTATCGTTAACCGTGATGGCAACAATAACAGAATAAATAAATTTGTAAGGCAAGTGAGTAAAATCATACATTTCAAAATTTCAACACAGTATCAAATGTAACCACATAAAACGACCTATAGACTAAAATTTTACATACAGCCTCAATCAATCCTGACTCACGCTACGTTATGGGACATACCACTACTTCAGTATAGTCATAAGTGGTAACTTATACACTTTACCAGATATAAAATGAAAGTATCAAACTTGTGAAAAGTATCCCAACACACATTGTATAACCCGTAGGAGCAAAAGTTCGTTCAAATATGGCAGTTATAATCTACAAAAATATCGTTAAACAAGGATTTTTTCATATTTTAATGATAGCGATCATTTTGAAATGCTCAAATGATGATGATATTAATCTTGAATGAGTCCAATCGCAGTCTAGTTTGAGGGGAAACAAACATAAATGCACGATATTTTACTGTTACAATGTAGCCTACACACTACATGAATGGGTGTAGTTGACAGAATTATTAAAAATTACAGTGTTTCTTGAAAATCTTCGGGAATCCAAAATGTTTTCTAATGGTGCAGGATTTAAGAACCAATTTGCACGTAGAGACATTGCTTAATCACTTTTATGGAAGATGAATAATTGTGTAAACACATACAGCATACTTATGTAGTTGAAACAAGGCATAGTTTGTAGTTGAAACATACTTATGTAGTTGTTATAAGTATTTATTGTAAGAATCATTCTTTATTAGCCAAAATTAATTTTGATAACAATTTTACTTTAATCAATTTACATTTAATTACATTATTGTATACAATGATATAAATAATCGGTTCTCTTAGGTTTAGCCCGTTTAGGGTTGCCTCGACAATATTAATGTTAAATTAATAATGTTGGAAATGTCATTTATATAAACATTAAAAAGTTAATATTAAATTAAATATACGAAAATTACTGCTAATGCTTATTTAATTGTAAAATAAAACTAAATTCTACATAAAGTATTCAACCAAAAACCTACATACAGTATCGATTCACATTTATATTTACATACATCACATTAACATACTGTATTAAATAGTGATTAAGGTAATTATTTACTATTAAAATAAATATACTTTATTTCTCAACACAATCAAAATAAACGCATGTTTTATGATTTATAAATAGCTGTTGTACATATAAATTTTTTCACAATCTTTATCACATAGTACGTTTTATTAGTGACGTAGTATTATTCTAATACACTAAACTCGAATTATTTAAAATTAATAATAAAAAGTGACATCACTTAACGCTTTATCGTTATGGCTTTAGAAATACTGGTTGAATTGAATTGATCCGATTAAATTTAAGAGAAACACATTGCTTTACACCACAACTCCCTATCTGAGTTTGCTTTACAGAGAGAAACCGTATTTCCAATTGAGGGCTAAACTGTAGCGGAAGCCGCAACAGGAATTGATTGTTCGTGATCCTTCAGTAATATTTAGCATTTATAAGTAAATTCAAACATCTCTACCGAAATATTGGAAAGGTTATAGTTAACACAGCATTCAGTGATGAGCTGGGAATTTTGTACAACTCAGGCTTTTCTGATACGTTCTCGGATTACTTCCAAGGGGCGTATATTTCTCATGAAATAAATTTGTAGCTACTATGCGTAAACCATACCACATGTCGCGTAGCAGGCTTCGCTGAGGCTGTAAGTAAAATCTCAAATGTATAGCTGTTTTTAATTACTAATGCAGAAAATGATAATTGTTTATCTTTTGCGTACTTTGAGTATTACTAAGGAAGTTCTTGGTCTCTTAAATTATCACCGTTTAACAAGTAGGCCTTGTTACAATTCCCATGATTTGACCTTATTCCCCACCAATCTCTTATCTCCAAGTAAGCGCCTCGTTTCTTTCATAAACCAGTCTTCCTCTGGGGCAAGTATAGATATGAGACAATTAGGAATAAATGCAGAATGATAAAAACACATGGTTCAGGTATTACTGGAAATTAATAGCTATCTCAAGAAACTCCCTCGCTTGCATCTCGTGATTATAATGTTCATAGAGCTTTTTCCACCCGCACATGAACATCATTCCTGTAATACGCAACTGTTGGTTTCTAATGTAATCTTCCGGTAACCGGGATGTTTTAAATGCTAAGTAATTACAAAGGAACCTACCACACTATAGTAGAATTGCCACTACAAATTTCAAGTTCAGAGCCAAAGATCTACAGAAACCGCTGTCAACCTTGGCTCCCTAAGATTTTCCTGCCTTGTTGAGCATGCAGGAAACCCTATGTTTCTATAGAGTTTCGAGATTTTCCTTTCTCTTCCTTACGGTTTGGAATTAAATTGGTAAAATAAATTAATGGGACTTACGTCTTAAAATAAAACAAAATGTATTACCTATAACACTATTATTTTATAACACCTACTCATTTTTACAATATCGTACTGAATATTCATGTGTGGTGTGTGTCTATGGATTTAAAATTTGAGAATTTTATTGTTTAAGATACTTAGATACTTTCCTATTCAAAAGACAAAGCTTGATGTTATAAATATTTTTATTCTCTAAATAGAAAGCTCTGTCATCTCACACACCATAGTGATTTCGTTACTTACTTGTAACTATTAACGAAAATACTTTATATTTACTAGATCCAAACTTTTTAACCTTATAATAACCTCCAACTATTTTAAGATCAATAACTTACATATACAATTAGCTATACAAATTTAAATCTTTAAAATCATACGTTTGTTAAATATTTATACTATGTTATTGTCAATGATAATGAACTAAAATGGTATCGTAAACAAATAATAGAAATACAATGTTTCATTTTCTATCAAATATTTACTGGTTAATTTATTTATAAGTTTTTTTCACAGGACACTGAAGAAAATCGCTCTCTTCTTTCCTAAAAGGACCTTTTCGCTTACTTTCGCAATGACAAGGTAATCAGAATTTGTACTGTTAGTGATGTACTGCTGCTTGACAACAGTGTAGATTTAATTGAAAGTTATAAATCACGCAGAAATTAACCCGCTATGGGATCCTTCAAAATTCAGATGCGAGTTTTGAGTTTGGCTCAGGCTCACCTTCCTCTTACGTGCAGAATCCGAAATCTGATGCTATTTCAGACTTGACTCCAGAAATCTAGAGTCATGTTCGTATGAAAAGATCCAAAGCTTTATAATTTATAATTTTATTTATTCATTTCATAACTTTTGGATCCCTTCAGACGAACATGACTTAGGAAGGTGAACTGGTGCTAAACTCAACATTCGCATAGAACCACTCCTGCCCACTATAGCTGTTTTATGTGAAGTCATATATATTACCAACAATGATATTATAAGTATTCACATGACAAACATTGGTGTACCACAAAGACATTCGATGTATCATACATTAAAATGTGTGAAAGATACAACTACACATGGAATAACAAATGCATGGTGTCGACCAGGTACTGGGATTGGATACAATGTAAGCCTACCATTAAACTCACATCAAATGCAGACACCAAGTTTGCAGAACATGCAACAGTAATAGCGTATATATCTCGCCACTGTGCTGCAGCTTATCAGTGTATGCGTCATTACACCTCGCGGCGGCTCCCGTATTTAACCACGCGTCAGTACCACACCACCCTCCCTCTCAGTGAACTTCTGTGTAACGACGCATTATGTTTAATTTTATAATTATTAACTAATAATTATTTTCTGTTATTTTAAAGCACGCTGTATAACGTCTTAACAATACGATATAGAAAACAAGAGACTTGGTAAAATTGTATAAGTCGATAGGACGCACGCTAAAATGACATAAGAATCTAGTTTTTGTTATATCTTTTGAGGTTTAATAGTTCTAAATTAAGGAGTCCTTTAATGAGGGGAGTTAATTTTACTCCTGGTTTTTCTTTTCAGTATATTTTAAAGTTACAATGATATTCATCGGAGCATAACAGTGTTACGTTTTAATATATCTGTGACATTGCCACAAATACAAAGGTTTTTCCCAAGCCAAGCCCAACATTTTCTTGTTTAAATTGTAATGTAGTATTGACACAAATTGTTCCATACCTCTAAAATAAATGCCTTATCAACATTTTTGTATGCGTATTATGTAACTGTCAATATGTTGCAAAGTCAAGTCATTACGCAAACCAGACATATTTTCATCAAGTAAAAAGAACACTGATCTACGAATGATTGGGAGTCAGCTTTTGGGAACTATAAACGGGAAAGTTAGAGATACAACTACGATTAAATGAGACATCCACAACTTAAGTTTCTAACTGTTTAAAGAAACAAAAATATATATTTGTAATCGGAACTGAAATTTTTAAAGAGAAAGTTCGTATGAAGAATGCGTGTAAAGGAGTGGAATAAACAGGGTGGTAGAGCAGTAAAAAATGGATTTTTCTTTTCTAGAAGTATTGCAACAGAAAAAGAAGGTGAAATATTATGTTTCACGCTATTTAACTATTGAGGAACACAACATGACAACAGAAATATTGTGAAAAAATGGAAAGGCCTGACCGAATATATAGCTTAAAAAAGAACGATAGCTAATTATTAAAAAGTTGACATACATAATTTTTTAACGTTTAAACTAAACAGCATAGAACATAACAAACAACCATAATTTATTGCTCAAGATTCGAATACCCGACTAATATAAACAACTTGTAGATTAAAGGTACACGAAGACAAATACTTAAATGTATAGGGCTCTCTCGAGACTACTTTGGATTCCAGGTAGCATCTGTCTTTGACAACAAATACTGTCATTAATTCTTCGTACCTTAATTTAGAATTTATGCGTCGTCTACACGTTTGTTCATTTAAGTTACATTTTCAAAACGAGAACTAGTGTATAGGAAAATTTTGACATTATTTGTGAAAATGTCAAAACTTTAACCCATGAATACTTATTATACACAAATATTCACCAAAATGCCGAATAGGAATGATATTATTTTTTCTCGACAGCCTTATTTGTACTTTTAGGCCATATAGTATTTATGGTATGAAAACGGTTATGATTAATTTGGTTACTGTTTTCATGAGTTTTTTTTATTTGCTGAATGCAATGGCAATGGTTATGTAGATTTCCATTATTTTTATGGGTTTTCTCAAACAAAATCATTGTACTTTCTTATACAGGAACTATCTTTATATGCGAAAGTTAACAACAATTAATATTTGTTGTGAAAAATGTGCTGATTTTCTTTTCTCTATATACATAAACATTTATCGCCAAATATTTGTTTCAGATTTATATTTATATGCCTATCTATTATCATCTAATTTCAAATTAAGAATAGATATGAATTGCTCGAAATGTTGTGCAATTTGTGGTATTCTATACTAACTATAATCATCTTTAAGCCTAAGTAGAGGCTTTTTTTCGTTCAGCCTCTTGTAGGCTTTGAGGTACTTTAGGTACAATCCTTGGTTGGATTATAAAGTATGCTGTGTATTCAGTGCTATAAAAGCCCCGTCAAAATTTCCTTCAGGTACAATACTGAATTTTTTTAAGTATTAAGAGATACACCTAAGAAAAAGGACAAGGAGAGTAGGGAGTCACCCTTAAGCCGTTGGTCCCCAGGTTAAGTGTTAGAGAGGGCTTCTTAGCCCTAACTTCGCCTGGTAAAATAAGACATATTTACTTTACTTTACTTTATATATTCTCTTACCATAACATTTAACTTAACTCCTTTGAAAACTAAGAAAATATAGAATGCAAATGGTGACTACTTGTCAAGAAAAACTTGTTTTGTTATGAATTATTTTCATAGATATGGTAACCATTTCATGACGTTTTAAAACTGAGCTATGTTTTAAAAGCTGTATTTTATAGCGGCATATCAGTTAAGTGTTTTTTTAATTTATATTTTGATGTAACTTTTCTGATTTTTAAATCGTGAAAATTATATTGGTCTGTGGCACCAGACGCCAAAATTGACAGCGCCTGAATACTCTGAGAGGATCAACTATCCAACATCAACTGTTGCGGTTCAGAGATTAACCGCTCTATTAAATATTGACGCGGCATACCAGGTGGAGTTCTATAACTCTGTATTCATCTGTCAACACACAAGGGTCTGTGAATATTTTTCTGTTTCAGCCAAAATTGTGCAATATTTTACCATTCATTACTTTAACCATCAATCAATAATTATTTTTAATGTGGATGATCATGTCGGTAGTTATTAAAAGGATTTTTATTACAATCTGGTGATGTACTAAAACCAAATTAAACTGTTAGTACTAATTAGCTATTTGGGAATGTAACACAGTTATTTTTTTTTATGTACTAGATAGTGATATATATATATATATATATATATATATATATATATATATATATATCAAATGTATATATGTTTAGTATATATATATATATATTATATATATATATATATATATATATATATATACAGTGTTTGTGAGGTTTTTAGTATATATCAAAATTGTAATATATCCCAATGATAATATAACCTAATGTCCATGCACTCTTTGTTTTATCATATTGGTTTATATCATATTTGTTAAATCTTCTGTACTATCAAAATAAAAATTGGCCTGATAAAATATATGTAAATTGTTCATTTAATGTCATAATCTATTTTAATGATCGTTTAGCAGTTAAAATGTAAATAATTTGAGAAATAAATTTACTCTTAATAGCTTTTCCTTATCTGTTGCATCACCGACCTCTACGGGATTGTTCTAACTAAATTTTAAATAGAAATTACAAAATATTATAAAGAAATACATTAGTACATATAAAAACTGTTCATGAAATAAGGCAAGGCAATCTTACAATATTTCGTCATGTAGGAGTAATAGCAAGGGTTAAAACAAAACAAAATATGTGAGTAATCTTGTTGACAAATATTGACTTTGAGTGGGGATTTTTAAATATACATTAACTTTAATGTACATAAATATACATTTTTTACTAACTGTCTTCAGTCATAGTGAATACAATACTCTTCAGACAGATTTGTGTTAATAATTAGACAGAAAATATAAACTGCTCTTGGACTACTATTCTTAATATAGCATTATATTTATTACCATTTCCCGTACATTCCAAATCTCTGCGTCACATTCTAAAGAAATTGAATCGTAACAATCGAGCACTGTATATTTATACCTTAAGAAATTTTCCATAATATTTAGGATCTTGCATTGGGCGGGCTGCTCGTAAGGACAGAATCGCTCAGCGGTCACCCATCCAAGCAGCAGCCACGCTCAGTGGCTTGATCCAGTAATCTTGCGATAACCGATAACCGCTGTGCCAGTTTCACTACGCCACTGGCACATTAAGATCGTTATTGACTCAGAAACTCTTCAACCATATAAAAGACATTGGCAGAAGGTGATCCCTCCGTCGCCTTTTGAATTCCGCCAAAGTGGAAGTTGATTATATGGCATGAGGTAATCTATTTATTAGAAAGAATGCGCCAAAATTGTTTAGCAGTGAGGCGAAAACCTCCAATTTACAATTTCCAAGTCTAGGTTTGTGTATACTTCTTGTGTATAGGTACATAAGATTTTTGAGCAACACTCTCTCCAAACTTGGCAGGAAACGTGGCTTCAAATATGAATAGAAATGACAAGGTAAGAATAGACAATTCTCAAAGTCTCCCGACAATATTGACCCCTACATAAAGCGATCATTATTATTACTGCCCGTTTCTGTATTATAAAGAGTCTATTTAGATTCCCTGCCTCATATTAAAATACAATAACGTTCTGATCTCAAAAATACCATGGTTTTATAAGCTTGTATACATATGTCCCCCGTCCAATTAAAAGACTAAAGACACTATCATCTTGACTATTACTTATTTATTTAGCAATATATTTACTATTTTCGCCGAACCACCCAACTTCAACATTAGTTCGTTTTTAAAATTAACAGTAATAATGAACTATCTATAGCCAAACCGACGTTTAGTAAGATTTACGAGTTTTTAATAAGTGCAACCCCTTCAAATTCTTATATTCGTAGTGTACGAAAATCGGCTTTTGAATAATTTACCGTCCAAACTGACACACAAAGGCGAAACTCTTACCTTAATACAAAAAATCAAGAGGGGGAATTAGAAAGGCCTGAGCCGGAACTCTGGCAATATATCCGATATAACATCACGTGACCGTCGACATCTGTTCCGGTAGTTCGTGTCACATGTAGGGTATGGAGCTGTAGTGAACAAAATTTATATTTTCCTTGAGTTTAGTAACATTTTGACCATTACTGCCAGGTACGAGTAGGGGATACGTGTTTGAACAATCCTGTGGTTGCGGGGCCAAATATTATACAACTAATGACAGTGTACATTGTTGTCGAAGACGTGCTTCAAAAATTCTTTACTGAGCGCTTGTAACATAACAATAGGAAGTGGTTACTCAGGAGTAAACTAGCTCTATTAGGTTGGAGTTTTAAAATTTTAAGAATTTGAAGATTTAATTTTGAAGAGTAACAATCAGTTTATAGAAGCGTTAATTTTTTTGGCTTAAAATATAATGGTACAATAAACTGAATCTGTTGGAAGATATGGTGTATTTGAGAAAGCCGATGTATTTAAAAATAACACTACTTCTTTAAATTTAACTGGATGTTTGGTATAAGTTAAAATACGGTACACAGTTAAACTAATTCAATTACTCTTCAATATTTTGCTTTTGTTTAACTTGATTTACAAAACTGAAAAGATTTCATTTCGAATTGAAAATACATTGCAATCTGAACCAATACTTAAGCATATTTATATTTATAAAACATATTTTCAATAATTCTTATTTCCGGAATGAAATTTAACTAACAAAACTTTTACTGAAAAAATGTATAATGAATTACGTAGTACACACAATACTGTCTTACTTTTGCTCGCATACATTTACATGTTCGTTAAATAATCTGAATTAATATTCATAACCCAACGTATATGCATATCTAAAACTAGTTTGTGACATAGTATGTGCATTATAATTGTAAAGTTCGATGCATTATAATCTAGTAACAAAACTAAACTATAACAGTTTTATAGTGCGTAGCTTGTATTTAGCGGAAATAATGAAAGTGTTACACACTAAGTGACTGTCTTTTTCATAGAGAGAGGCGTATACGTTTAAATGTGAAGTGTTTGAAGGAAGAATGATACGTTTAAAATTTACCTTATAGTTTTTACTTTTAATTTAGGACTTTTTTTACTAAGCATATAGATTATTTTAGGCAATCATCTATCGAAATATTTTAAATTAAATTCATAAAACAGAAAATTTTAAGGGACAAAATATTTCGTTAAAGGCAAAAGAAGCTATTTCAAAATGTCGATTACCTTATATTAAATATATAAATAACCCAAGAAGACGGGATATAAATTTTAGTAACATTTATTATAAATATTTATACCTATTTAGGATGGTTGCTTAAGACAATTATTTACTTTGGTGGTCAACTTTTTGTCCATGAAGGACGTTATAGACATAGATTTGTACAAGTTTAAAGAATGAAACCAACCAAAGAATGAAGTGGTACTTAAGTGTTATCTCCGTCTTGAAAACAAACCTGGGAACAGGAGACTTATTGTCCTCTACGTAGAACTGAAGGTAATGAAGCATTTTACTGTGGGAGATAATTGAAGCAGTTCAAACCACGTCTGGGATCCTCTCCTTATATCAATTAGTGAGTACCTGGGGGGGTACCAATTTTCCGTACTTAGGGGGTAATTTATATCCCGAATACAATTTAAGACCATATTAATTTCACTGTAACAGACTACAGTCATTAGTACTGTACTCGCATCAAAGTGCCTGAGACTAGTCTAGTAGACAACCAGTGACTGATTCGTCACAGTTATTCTGTCACTGGAACAGGCTACAGCCATTAGTACTGTAACCGTACCAAAGTGCCTGAGACAAGTGAAGTAGACTACCAGTGACTGATACGACACAGTTACTCTGTCACTGGAATAGACTACAGCCATTAGTAACGTAACCGTATCAAAGTGCCTGAGACTAGTCAAGTAGATAACCAGTGACTGATATGTCACAGTTACTCTGTCACTGGAATATACCACAGCTATTAATACTGTAACACGGCAAAGTGCTTCTTGCAGTAAATGTCATCAGTTTGTGTTTTAAGGCGCTGTCACCACATCAGTGTACTTAAGGAAGTAAATTACACTTTTATATACTTTTATTTAGATTACAGATAGGTTTTAAAGTTAAATGATAACAATGATGAGTAAACATATTATTAACAAATTATATATACACAATATAATTAAACAAGTACAACTATTCACATTATTGTATAAGACAGTTTTAGCTGTAATTCTTGTTTTAATTAAAATTTGAAAAATAATAAGACAAAACGTAATTTTAAGAGCTTTTCAATGTGCATATGAAACAGACTCCAAATTTTACAGGCGAAATGTCTTTCATATTCTTTATCGACATATCTTATATCATGATAAATTTAGATTTTTCTATATGACATTACGTTTATTTTAAATGTTTAAACAATAAAAGTCTACAAAATAAGCTATAAAATGACTTTGTATGTGTCAGCATAGTTAGGTTAGGTATGTTAAAATGTCTCATGTTTGAACTTCTTATGTGTGTATTGCATTTTTCATACATATATTTATTCTTCTATTGTCATCGTGGTTACTCTTTAGACTACAGTAAAAACATTCACTTACGCTCAGCCAAATCATATACTATAACCGAACTCATAATCCCTCATATCTAAATGAAGCCTCATGAATGATTAAAAATATATTTAAATGTCTAAGATTCATTTTTGAGATACAGTATGGACGGATAGACATACAGACAGACAGACAAAATTAAATTCTTCAAGCCTCTCGAGTGATGAGGCTTCGCTATATCTCAGCCAATAACGTGACAATGCTCACAGTCCATGTGGAATGGGGAAATCCTCACCCGATACTGCAATGGACAACATTCATACTTCTATACAAGGCAAGCTAAATTATCATTACAGATGTAAACAAATGTAATTATCTTCAAACATTAACTCCTTCAAGAAAACAACTATATTGTAAACTAACCAAATTTAAATTCATTATCTATGGAAAGTGCCAGAGTATAGTAAATTATATTTTGAATTATGATTACATTCCTATATAGCGTAAGGATAATTATTCTGAAAATACGAGTCGTACATTATGTTTTAAAAAGGTGAATCTTCAAACAATTAAGGACAGTGAAGCATATTTTACATTAACAGTGAGTCAGAGCTCAAAGTGAAATATTACACAAACCACTGAGAGGCGGTGTGTGACCTGTGACACCTCATATTTGTCACCAGCTGTTCGTAAATATTATATCACGACTAGGTCTGCTTTTGTAATACCTGAAACTGTCATACGTGTGTAATTAGAAATTGCATATGCAACAAGTGTTTAACTTTGTATTACAGGAGAATATTATTACATGAAACGTTGATTAAAATTGTTTATTCTTGTCAAGATTTGTCTTATAAACATAATTTAAATATTTATACATAAGGATTTACATGTTATTACAGATAATGACGTAACGTGTCTACACAAAAACGTTGATTACGTACAATTGTTTAAATATTCATTAACTTGAATAAGACATGAATAGCGAAACTCGTAATACATTTTTGACAGTTTTGCCAACTAAATTTTGTACTTCTTAAATTTAATTACAAATTTAATACTCTGAACGGACAGATTTAGTTAGGAAAAGTAAGTCTAGAATTTATGTTCCGAGTACGTAGTAATTTAAATTCATGAATTCCCATTTTTTAAATTTGTTTTATTAAAATTCCTTGTAGATACAAATAGAAGTTTGTAAACAGTGATAACCTAATGTTATATCAATAAGGATTGACAAATACGAAGTTCTTTCTCTGCCGGGGCTTGAACTCAAATCTACTAACTTTTCGGGCGAGAACGATACTATGGACTGTTTCTATTCAGAGATGCACTTTCAGAATAAAAATTTACTATACGAATTGTATTTCTATTAATGAGTGTAATTTTTAATAATGGCATATGACGTAAGTGCTTATAACATCCAATTACTTCTCAAGAATATTTTGAAATACGTATACTTATAATTATAAAACGGATGCGATTATTTCTTGAACTTTCCAGATTCTTGCTTACCAAATGTTCTTCCTTTACATTTTGTATTAAATTGATAAAACAAATAAATGTACGTACATAAATTTAAGTTTAGTTTAATTTGATTGTTTAGTTATTATGTAATATGATATGTTCATTATTATATATATATATATATATATATATATATATATATATATGTGTGTAATATACTCATTAGATAAAAAATACTATTTAAAACAGAATCCTAATAGAAATAAGTCAAACATTTATTGAAGTCAAGACACAATAGCTAACTGTTAAGTTTATAAACCAATTGATTTTAAAATCAAACTTATGTAAAAAAAAACCTTTCGTCTATACCAAATGGTTATCAAAATTGGCCCCCTCTTTTATCACCACAATATTTAATTATGGGTAAAATACAATTAAACAATACTAAAAGTCTACGTTTAAAGTTTTTAAACTTTAACTTAGGAAAATTATATCTTTTCATTAATTGAAGGCTAAAATTGTTTATTCCTACAGATTTTACCTCTTTGAACAGAAAGGTTTCTATGAAATTATTTAAGTAAAATTTATTATAGGTACAACAATGTCAATAATACAAATGCAACTGATGTTACATTATGAATGAAGAACAAAACAATTTTATCATCTCATACGATGATTCAACGCTTTATTACATCACTGTATTTGAAATTACGTATAAAAGAATGTTTAGCTACATTAATTATTAATTAAGAAAATACATTTATTACCTGTTTATTAATTATTGGATATGCAAATCGAATTCATATTATAAGGTAAAATTTCAGATAACAATACAAGATATACTTAAAGATAAGACTGAGATAAATATCATGTCTTTAATTCAAAAAAGATTAATACAGCGGTACGCACAAAGAGTGAGTCCGTTAAAAGCTGGCTAATGGACCGTTGAGGCTCGGAAATGAATGTGCAGCTGTTCTGTGCTGCCATTCTAGGAACACCACGGATAGTTAATACAAGAGGTTAAATGTTTATAGCAGCATGAAAATACCCGCAGTCTACTCTTAGTAAACTGAGGTAAAATTGTTAGAGGACATAAATGGGCTTTACTTAAAAAAATATATTATTACTCAAACAATAAATGTTTTTAAGCAATAATGGATTATTGGTTGTTTAGGCTTAAACATTAATATATTTTAGCATTTCATGTGATTAAAGCTTTATTTCATCGGTATTTTTACTTAACATAATAAGCAGTTGCTACTTAAAAATCACCACAAAGTTCACAAATACTGATTTCCCTGTTTTAAAGTGTTGAAAATTAAGTAAATTTACATTTAAACCTCTTTTTGTTTAAGTTTGTTTTCAAACCGATCGAAAAAAAATCAATTCATTACTGAAAGAGCGTTAGCGAAGCCGATCACTCGATTGGCTTTAAAAGTGTAATTTTTATACGTCTATCTACCTGAATGCAATATGTTTCCACTATATATCGAGAACTAATTGAACTGTAGACTTCGAGTTCGATGTTGATGTATGGCACTCCATGGAACTTTGCTGAGCGTCAGCGAAGATTTTCGTCTGGTTTTATGTATTACCACGACGACGGTGACAATAAAATTGTAGACACATGGATTTATAAGCAAACTGACTATCATCACATATTTTAACAGAGAAACGGGTAATTAATGGGTGATTAAAAATTATCGTATTGCGGTCTATCTAATGAATTAAATATATATAAAATATTATAAGTTTTTATTTAGTTTATATCTGAATAGTGGTCGTTGCATAGAACTTTCTGAAACTTGCAAAAAAGTCAGTGGTTTAAAAACCATGAGCTAATCGTTCAAAATAGAACAGGTGCTCCTTTTAATACAGTATTTTGGATTCGTTGTTGGTATGTTATTTTTATTGACAAATACTTTATAATATATAAACTTATACTATGGAAAAAAATATAACCCAATATGACAGCAAGTGTTCAAAACGACAATTTTCTGGTAATTTATGCTGATAAATGCTATAATTATCTGTTTAAATACTCAATAAAATAATATTTAAAACTCGATTATTGGATTTTAAGTGAGGGATGAATATCAGTACAAATTTACTGTTATTACTTATATACACTGCATTTAATGTTATTATTTGTAGTACCGGACAAATCTAATAGTGAAGTTTTAAAGAATAATCTATAGACATGAGTGTCCTTTACATTTTTAGTTTCTATTTTCAAGTAAATACTATATTTAATTCTTAAAATTTTTGGCTGTTTTTCGGTCTATTAAAGTTAATTGTTTTAAAGTATTATAATTTACTCGATTAATTTAGAAAGTATTTCGTACAAAATGTAAGGGAAAATATTAATTTACTAACTAAATATGTTAACAGTAATATAAAAAAAACTAATATTTGAATTGGAACACTGACAACCAGCGTTGGAAAATGGGAAAAATTGGCAAGAGTGAATGTGGGGCGACTGAATTTCTGTATGTTTGACTGGTCTCAATGTGGAGTGATTGGTCCAAATTATAGAAAAATGACTATTGCTATACATTTTTGTAATGTTCTGGCAAAAATAAAAATGATTTTGATTTGATTTGATTTGAATTCCTATTCATTTCAATTTTCCGTATGATACTCTTAATTAACAATTGTACTATTTAATTGTTTATACGTTTAAGTTTAAAAAGTAATTAGATAATTATTTATCAGTTCTATCAGGACGTACTAGTTAGACTGCATTGAAAAATTACTAAAGGTTATTATTGGTTGTACGTTGATATAGAAAACCCAAGAAAATTATTAGCGAAACCTGCAAAATGTTATTGAGCCGTGCTGAAGTTATTACTTGTACAGCGAGGTGTTAATGGGAGAAGCAGGAGGTCTGTTATTGTTACCGACGTTATTGTTTGTGGCCAAAGCCGCCAGCTGAACCCATCTTGTCGAGCCAACACCTCGTCGTTACATTTAGGTAATGTGTTATTGGAGGTCTTTTATGCTTTTTATTAGAAGGAACCCTGAATTAGTTACTGTTGTTTTATTTCAGTAGGCCAGACCTAATGCTTATAAACTGTCAGCTGGTTGAACATCATTAATTTAACTTAATAATAAACTCTCCAATAATCGTTTATTTTATTTCCGAGGGTCTGATGATGTGTTAAAATATTTTATATAAACGTTATGTAATAGCATTGTATTAATAATTAGTCAATTAAAGCACCTCTGTTAAAGCTTGTAGGAAAGGAATATTTCAACTTCAGTGCGATTTTATATAAATAGCGTAAATTTAGTGGTCTACTGCTTGAAATTCACGATTTCATCGAACAAACATTTTTGTGGGAAGGGTAAATATTTTGGATAAATCAAAAGTCCTAATCTTATTCATATTCAAACATGTGTATAGTTTTATCTACTTCCGTGATTGTTTACCTGACCCAAGAGGAGATATGTTTGGAGGATATGTTGGGAGATACCCGCTATACGTAAGTACTAATTAGTCGCTATATATATATATATATATATATATATATATATATATATATATATATATATATATTTTATATTTATATATATATATATATATATAAACTGTATATAAACAATTTTTATTTATTGTGTGTGTGTATGTGTGTACAATATATATTTTTACAAATTCAATGTAAAAAATGCCCTAAAGACTACATTGGCTCTATAACAAATAATTTAAGAATAAGAATGACAGGTTACCGTTATGATTTTAAGCATAATGATGAATCAAAACCATTAGTCATTCATAGTAAAATACCCAAAGAATCTTTTGATAATTTATATACAATAAAACCAATACGATCAATAAAGAATAATTCAAATACATCAAAATTAAGACATTTAGAACAAGCATGTCAAATTGTCACAAAATCTAAATTTCCCTATGGTTAAATAGTAAATAGTATAGTATTAGATAGTAAATTTAAATCATCTGCACACTCATCACACCTTTACACCCACAGTTTGAACATATGTTTATCACTTCAAGAATATTATGCTTATTAATTTATGTATCTGTTTACATGTATGTTTTTAATTATTATACGTGTTTCGTTATGTTGTTAGTTTTGACCTGAAGAAGCGTAATGCGAAACATTTATTAAAATTAATATTAAAATAATGGCCTTTTTCTACATATATAAATATATACATATATAAATATATACATATATGTGTGTGAGTGTGCGTGCGTGTGCGCGCGCGCGTGTGTGTGTGTGTGCATGATAATAGGTGGTACTTGCATGTTCATAGCAAAGAAATTGATTTATTTTTAATAAAAAGACATTTCATGAATAAAAACTAAATTTAAAAAACTTTAAATAACTTCGAGTTCTAAGTAATTTCTTCATTGATTTCATCAAAGGGTGAGAAGATAGGTTTATTGGTTTCACAGTCTAGGGCTTAGATTAACTCCTAAAATAACTGTCAAGCACTTGGTATTGCATACGTTCTTTTAGTTCCTTTATTACTTCAATATCTGTTCTTAACAAGCATTATTATAATTTTATTATTCTTAAGTTCTTGAAATCTAACCTAAATTAACCATATAACATTTTTGAGTTTGTAATAGAATCAAATATATAATATTAACAGCTTTAATGTCCGTATTGTTCTCTTTAGTGGCCATCGCATATGTTCTTAACAAAACGGTTTTCACCAGTTCTAATACAAAAGTACAAGTTTAAATTGCATTGCTTGAAGATAGCATGGTAACAAGGAAAAACAATTGCTTGCTTTTAAGGTTTTTCAAATTTTCAAACCGACTCGAGTAATAAATATAATTTTTTGTTCGATTAAAAATGGTGTACTTTACGTAACATAATTGTAACAGTGACTGTTGGTTGTGTGCATAAGGGCCACTAACAGTAATGAACTGTTTAATCTGGACTTGTTAGTGTATTGATTTGTAGGTTAGTCAATTACTGAGAATTATGTTCTTTACAATGTGCACGTTACACAAGCAGGGTTGCAGTTATAATAGTAACTGTTGGGTGTGTACAAATGAGACGCTAATCGGTAAATGAGCTGTTTAATCAGGATCAGTCAATTAATTGATTTGTTTGTTAATCGATTAGTGAGAATCATCATTCCCTATAATATTCATGTTATACAATTTGTGTTTTAATTATACCAGTAAACGTTGAGTGTGTACAGATGAGCCGTTAACGTTATGAGTTGTTTATCTAAGTTTGTTCCGAGAATAGATTTGATGTTTAATTAATTAACGAGTCATTATTCTTAATAATGTGTATGTTGCCAAAATATTTTAATAATAATAATATGATTTGTGTTGGTATGATGGTTTACAAAAGGTATTGTGATGTTTATCGGGAACTAATTATAATTCTCTTCTTACTGTGGGAACAAACTGATTCCGTTGAAACAGACTGATTGCAAGAATTTTATTGAATATCAATTTTCTGCAGACTACGTCTTAATAAGTTGCCAAAAATAAACAATCACTCAAACCATGGATGGATAAAACTAATGTTTAAGGTATTACCTTAAACCGTCTTCTCAATTGTATTGATTTAGTATTAGTAATTTGTATTTATTTTAAAGTGTAACCTAAAAGATGAAATTGAATTAAAAATTAAAACTCCTTTCAAACTTGGTGAAAATCTTAAAAAGAATAAATATTCAAATTAAAACTGCTTCAAAATTATAATAAATACTTGTGAAAGTTAAAATAAATATCAAAATACATTATAAATTACCACAAATAAAGTTAGTTATATTAAGTAAGTCAGTCAGTAAGTCAAGTAAGTTAGTTTGATTTTTAGGATAATAATTTATCCTAAAAATAAAACTTTTCAATAATTAAACATTCGAAAATTACTCCAAACTTTCCTGAAACCTAACATTTACGTTACACGTTTTCCAACAGTAAACAGGAAACTTCTTTGACGTTGAAATTTGTCCAGACCCAGAAATTACCAGGTAAAGTTACTCTTACATTACCATTGCAAATAGTATATATCGAGTATCTATCATACACTGAGGTTGGGACCTAAAAGGGTGGCGGTGGTAGGAAGTAATAGGTGAGATGGTAATACCCCACTGATAATTATGATTTAAACAAAAGAAACTAGTTTCATTTACTAGGCTAGGCCGAGGTTCCAATCCAACAAAGGGCCTGCAGACAGCACAAGACAAAAGTTTTTAAATGTTAATACTCTGTCTGTTAACCCGTTAAAACAAACATCTAAAAGATATTTACGTTTAGTATAAATATAAAAATAAGTGTAACTAAATCACTTGTAACTTTTGTTACAGAAAGTGTTTAACAGGCATACCAGGGAAGTTTGTTTCTTGTATGGTTTGTATGGATATTTGTGTTATGTAATAAAATTGCAATTATTTACAAACAAATACTTATACCAAAATATCAAGGTTGTAGAACTATAAACTCGGTCTTTGTTTAATTTCTGACAAAAATATATGAAAAGGTTTTTGAACGAGCTTATGTATTTGATAAATCGATTCAAACTCAGACTAAGCATAATAAACTCGTGTATTAAAATATTTGTCCGAGTAGTATAATGTTCTTAAAATGAGTATGTTCACTAACCTGATTATGTAAATCAGAGTGTAATATACTCTAGGATAACTTCGTAGCAACTTATACTGCTAACTAGAGGTAGTAACTGCAACTAATATACAGTAAATCCCAACTTGGAGTGGAATAGCATTATAGTTAGGTTAATGTAATATACATTACGTATACAAGTTGTAATCAAGCGTGCGGCAAATAATACTGCAGCTTTGAAATATCTTAACAACGTTGATTATAATATTTAAAAATTTATGTTTCAATCTACCAGACTTATTTAAAAGTTTTGCATGTTGTTCATCAAAAGAAATGGATTGCGATCAGTTTGTATTAGGGGGTTTTCTGGAATGTCCTCGCTATTCTGAAACAATTCTCCATGCAATCCACATTTCGAGATATCAACCAACAATGACAATAAAGGGTTCACATAAATCAATAAGCTTTATAATAGCAAATAGCAAATACGTCTGTTCAGAGTTACAGCTGGGACTTGGACACTTGACACCCCAGGGACAAGAAAGTTGAGGCGGGATAACTTGAGGCAAAACTTGAGGGTCTTTGACAGACTTGACTTGTTCTTGTTCTTGTCAACTGTATATATCTTACACTACTTAATGTTCAGAAGACTTGATATAGTAGTATCTACGATTTATAGTATGTTTGGCTACAGCAAAACGGATACAATCCTACACTATCACAATGATAAGAAGTCCATTTTTTTAAATTTAGCAAATGAAATCTGTGCGATCTCTACTTTTTTAAGAACTCCAAAATTATTGATTCGTTTTATACTATCCAGTATCCTCCGTTAGACTTATAGGCCACAATTATGCCACCAAAATCAAAGTACTCCCATTGATGGTTAATATTAATGTTATTGGTTGATAAGAAAATATGTCTGGAGATACGTATAGAATGTGGGGAAAATCTTACAAATTTATAATGCTTTGGAAAGAACATGCATGTAAAAACTAGACAATTAAGAGCCAAAGGCATATTTATGAACGTAAGTATGTGCATTTCTCAGAAGAATACGTTGCTCTGGAGAGTCCTAGCACGGGTAAAAAGATGAGATTATGCGTTTTGTCCGTAGTGTGCGAGAACGGAGAGTTTTGTTCTGGAAAATATGGTGAAATGAAATGAGAAAATGTATTTCAAGTCGCTCTGATCGTGATATGATTTGGCCATAGCAGCTCTCCAAAGGAGTGGTTACTGATTTTTCTTATGATGTGAACTAGGCCACATTAGGATTTCACAACTAGCAATAAGTTTTAACACTGGAACAGCTGTTATTTCATAACCTTGGCTTTTTTAAATGATCTTCAGCTCAAATAATAATTTTCAGATAGTCCAACAGCTTGGAAATTCACTTTTTGTAATACGTTAAATCCTAATTAAGCGAGAATAAGCGGAATCCTTAACCAGTACAAAAAAATGAGATTAAAAATGACCCTTTTCTTTGCTTGTTTGTGTTATCGTCTAGCAACTGTTTTCTCCGAAGTACCAAATCAATTTAAACACATTTCCTTAAATTGAAATTAATTACCTTGTGGTAGTCGCTCGGTTTTTTTGTTTGTTTGTTGTTTTTTTTTTGTAGACTGAAGAAGTGTAATTAGTAAAATCGTATTAAAAGTATCACACATAAAATATTATTGAATAGCTAGACTTGTATCATTTTAATTGCAAAAATAGTTTTTGTCAATTATTTTTATCGCGTTGAACGCCAATTACAGTGACAAATTGACGTCAATAGCCAGTCAAGTTAAAATAGAACGACACTCAAGTACAACTAACGCAGTGTATGTCACACAACTGTTGGCCGAGATGCTCACACAGCCATGGACTGTTTATGGCGTCTGCATCACTCGTAACTGTTTGTTTAAACAATTCATTGTTGTTGTGATGTTTCCTGTATGTCACACAACTGTTGGCCGAGATACTCACTCAGCCATGGACTGTTTATGGTGTCTGCATCACTCGTAACTGTTTGTTTAAACAATTCATTGTTGTTGTGATGTTTCCTGTATGTCACACAACTGTTGGCCGAGATACTCACTCAGTCATGGACTGTTTATGGTGTCTGCATCACTCGTAACTGTTTGTTTAAACAATTCATTGTTGTTGTGATGTTTCCTGTATGTCACACAACTGTTGGCCGAGATACTCACTCAGCCATGGACTGTTTATGGCGTCTGCATCACTCGTAACTGTTTGTTTAAACAATTCATTGTTGTTGTGATGTTTCCTGTATGTCACACAACTGTTGGCCGAGATGCTCACTCAGCCATGGACTGTTTATGACGTCTGCATCACTCGTAACTGTGTGTTTAAACAATGCATTGTTGTTGTGATGTTTCCTGTATGTCACACAACTGTTGGCCGAGATACTCACTCAGCCATGGACTGTTTATGGCGTCTGCATCACTTGTAACTGTTTGTTTTAAACAATTCATTGTTGTTGTGATGTTTCCTGTATGTCACACAACTGTTGGCCGAAATACTCACTCAGCCATGGACTGTTTATGGCGTCTGCATCACTCGTAACTGTTTGTTTAAACAATTCATTGTTGTTGTGATGTTTCCTGTATGTCACACAACTGTTGGCCGAGATGCTCACTCAGCCATAGACTATTTATGACGTCTGCATCAATCGTAACTGTGTGTTTAAACAATGCATTGTTGTTGTGATGTGTCCTGTATGTCACACAACTGTTGGCCGAGATACTCACTTAGCCATGGACTGTTTATGGCGTCTGCCATCACTTGTAACTGTTTGTTTAAACAATTCATTGTTGTTGAGATGTTTCCTGTATGTCACACAACTGTTGGCCGAGATGCTCACTCAGCCATAGACTATTTATGACGTCTGCATCACTCGTAACTGTGTTTAAACAATGCATTGTTGTTGTGACGTTTCCTGTATGTCACACAACTGTTGGCCGAGATACTCACTCAGCCATGGACTGCTTATGGCGTCTGCATCACTTGTAACTGTTTGTTTAAACAATTCATTGTTGTTGTGATGTTTCCTGTATGTCACACAACTGTTGGCCGAAATACTCACTCACCATGGACTGTTTATGGCGTCTGCATCACTTGTAACTGTGTGTTTAAAACAATGCATTGTTGTTGTAATGTTTCCTGTATGTCACACAACTGTTGGCCGAGATACTCACTCAGCCATAGACTATTTATGACGTCTGCATCACTCTTAACTGTTTGTTTAAACAATTCATTGTTGTTATGATGTTTCCTGTATGTCACACAACTTGTTGGCCGAGATGCTCACACTCAGCCATGGACTGTTTATGGCGTCCGCATCACTTGTAACTGTTTGTTTTAAACAATTCATTGTTGTTGTGATGTTTCCTGAATGTCACACAACTGTTGGCCGAAATACTCACTCAGCCATGGACTGTTTTTATGGTGCTGCATCACTTCGTAACTGTTTGTTTAAACAATGCCATTGCTGTTGTAATGTTTCCTGTATGTCACACACAACTGTTGGCCGAGATACTCACTCAGCCATGGACTGTTTATGGCGTCTGCATCACTTGTAACTGTTTGTTTAAACAATTCATTGTTGTGTGATGTTTCCTGTATGTCACACAACTGTTGGCCGAGATGCTCACTCACCATAGACTGTTTATGACGTCTGCATCACTCGTAACTGTGTGTTTAAACAATGCAATGTTTGTTGTGATGTTTCCTGTATGTCACACAACTGTTGGCCGAGATACTCACTCAGCCATGGACTGTTTATTGCATCACACTGTTTGTTTAAACAATTCCATTGTTGTTGTGATGTTTCCTGTATGTCACACAAACTGTTGGCCGAAATACCACTCAGCCATGGACTGTTTTATTGGCGTCTGCATCACTTGTAACTGTTTGTTTAAACAATTCATTGTTGTTGTGATGTTTCCTGTATGTCACACAACTGTTGGCCGAGATGCTCACTCAGCCATAGACTATTTATGACGTCTGTCGTAACTGTGTGTTTTAAACAATGCATTGTTGTGTGATGTGCTGTATTCACACAACTGTTGGCCGAGATACTCACTTACTCTGTTTAGCATCACTTGTAACTGTTTGTTTAAAAAATTCATTGTTGTTGAGATGTTTCCTGTATGTCACACAACTGTTGGCCGAGATCTCACTATAGACTATTTATGACGTTGTCTTAACTGTGTTTAAACAATGTTTTCCTGTATGTCACACAACTGTTGGCCGAGATACTCACTCAGCCATGGACTGCTTATGGCGTCTGCATCACTTGTAACTGTTTGCATTCATTGTTGTTGTGATGTTTCCTGTATGTCACACAACTGTTGGCCGAAATACTCACTTCTGTTTATGGCGTCTGCATCACTTGTAACTGGTGTTTTTAAACAATGCATTGTTGTTGTAATGTTTCCTGTATGTCACACAACTGTTGGCCGAATACTCAAGAGACTATTTATGACGTCTGCATCACTCTTAACTGTTTGTTTAAACAATTCATGTTTTGATGTATGTCACACAACTGTTGGCCGAGATGCTCACTCAGCCATGGACGTTTATGCGTCCGCATCACTTGTAACTGTTTGTTTAAACAATTCATTGTTGTTGTGATGTTTCCTGTATGTCACACAACTGTTGGCCGAAATACTCACTCAGCCAATGCATCACTTGTAACTGTGTGTTTAAACAATGCATTGTTGTTGTGATGTTTCCTGTATGTCACACAACTGTTGGCCGAGATACTCATTCAGCTAGACTATTTATGACGTCTGCATCACTCTTAACTGTTTGTCATTGTTGTTATGATGTTTCCTGTATGTCACAACAACTGTTGGCCGAGATGCTCACTCAAGCCATGGACTGTTTATGGCGTCCGCATCACTTGTAACTGTTTGTTTAAACAATTCATTGTTGTTGTAATGTTTCCTGTATGTCACACAACTGTTGGCCGAGATGCTCACTCAGCCATGGACTGTTAGCTAGTATCTGTTTGTTAGCATATAATGTTACTTATAACAAAGCTTTTATAGCCAGAAACTCTTAGAACAAAATAAATAAAGAAATAAATATATATATAGTATTACAGGCTATAAATGACATTTTAAGATGGGTTAAACAGTATGAAGTTTATGATAATGTTATGATAATTTATTCTAATAAACTTTTAAATCTGAAAAAAACCTGTAACCTTCAAAACTGCGTTTTAGTACTATATGTAACAAAACATATGTTATCCTCAATTAAGTTTTCTGCTAAAATTTATATTAAATTTAATGTATTAATCTTATACTTTCACAGAAACCATTAAAATTATACACTTCACACCGATGGAAAACTGAATACTTGCCACAATAGTCAAATATAAAAGGTATTTAATCCGATATTTAGTTTTTTGTTGCCTTACAAAGCTGTGTATGTAAATACCATGTTAAATTGTCTTTTTTATTATGGTAAATAAAAAAGGGCTGAATTGTCCCATTATTTTTAAATTTCTATTTTATATACTTTTTAAAAACATGATTAAGATTTTTCACTAAAACAAATATTTTTTTTATTTTTTCCCACAACTTTTTAGTAGTTGGTGTTAGGAAACAAAGAAGTTACCTATTTTATGCATTGTTAGCCCTCATATATTTCATTTTAACATCATAATTTATGCATTTCTATATAAAACCTTTTAGCTTATCTTACCTCAACCTCCGATCGCAGGTTAAAAAAATCCTCGTATTTGAGATACTAGGATGTATTTAAATAAAAGAATTAAAAGAGGTATATAGAAATGTTCAAAGATGTTTCTTTCTGACGTTAGTATAAATCGAAGCAAGCCCTTTACCAAGTGAATTTACTAATTACTAGAACCAAAAATGAAATAAAGTTTTGGGAATGTAAAGTAAATGTCTTACAGGTAGAAACATGAAATTTCAATATTTAGTAGGAGAGAAGCGAATATTTACTTATCACCAATGTACAACTTGGAGTCTCTAGAGTATTACAATGTAGTCTACTTTTTCATCGTAATACTCCCTTCTGTGAACTGTTTGCTATAATTTCTAAACTCATTTAATGTTTTTATAGAACTATTAATTTAAATTCACGGTAAAATGTATTGATACAATACCAATAAATTAATAGTTCCGTAAACGTAAATTGTGTTACTTCCACTGTTTGAATAGTTTGAAATGCAATGTAAAACTTTAAAACAGTTCAGATTACGTCTCACTAAAATACCCATAACAATAGTAATACATATTTTAAAATATGTAGTATTGTAATAGTAGTTAATCTTTCCTTATCAATATTGTCTTTACAAGAGTTTTAAACTTTCTAATGTTTTAGGTTGAGGTATAACCCTACCTCAAAACAATTTGTGTCTGTGACAGTAAAATTTTATTTAGGATTTTACTTAAACAACGGAAATATTTATTTTAAGCCAATCTATCCATTACCATTTAGTCAAACGTTGTTTCTCTTCCATAACCGACAGCGATAAGATAGTGCTTCTGTTTTAAACATTTCTTCAGTTTAACTGTATTACAACTACTCATGGTTTTCTTTGTCTAGAATTTGAAAATTCGCACAAGAAATTAAGTTTATTTGCCTCAAAAATAGTTTTAAAATCTGCAATATTTCTAAAGCTAAAGAAGACAACATCGCCTTTTCAAGCACTTGAAGAAATTTGGCTAATTATGAATGTGGATTTTTAACTTATATAACACCATAATTGTTTAGTGTTGATATCGACTTTCAAATTAACTTAAATATTTATTAACCATTTGCACCGATAATTTTTTAGTGTTGTATAAAAAATAAGTTTTTTTTATTTTTAACGCGATTAATTAAAAAAAAAAAAAAAGCAATAAATCATGTAGTCAAAAAATGTCGTATTTTCTTAAAATGAGTGTTTTTTTAATGATTATAACAAATTATAATTAAATATACACAATTTTTACCCACTATTATTATACTGTTTATTTAATAAGATAAGAAATACGGTAATGTATTTATCTCATTTAACCTAAATTGGAATAATATAAACGTTATAAACGTTGTAACGAGTACTTGAGTAAACAAATCATAACATTTTAACTAGTCGACAATATATTCTAGTGTAATACTGTTTTTTTTTCTATAGAGTATATTACAGTGAACCCGGCGGTAGAGGATAGAACAATCAAGGTTTATAACTATTCATTACTGTCTATGTAGCTGGAATAATGGTTTAACCTCCTAGAGCACTAAAATGATTCAGTAAAACTTGAATATTTCACAATATAAAGTATATTTATAGTTGTGAGGTTACGTTAAACAAACATTACTAAAAGTGTACAACACACTAATTCTACAGAAAAAGAAAAGATTGTAACAGTATTCAATTTGTACGATCCTTTCAGAAGATATATCAATGTTTCAGTTTGAACATGACAAAAAAACTTAAATCTGAGCAATTTATAAAAATAACTCAACTAAACCAGAACTCTTATTTAAACAATAATTTTAAAAGTAAACAGGAAAGATATATTGCTCTAAGAACTGCTTCAACTCTCTATAGTTTGTAACCTTCCAAACCTTATGTAGAGAGATAAGTCAGGTAAGGAGGATAATAATTTCCAAAAATCCACGAAGGTCAAAAGGATTCGTAGCTTTATCTCCAAACTACACTATGCCTTAGAGGTCGGTGACGTAGAAATATTGTCATGTAAAACAACGTCTCTAATGGCAAAATATTGCATTCTACTTTTTTATGAGGAAGAATATGAAAATGGTACCTATTACTGTTTGCAGAAGTAGCAATACATGTCTTACTCTTCAGGTCTGCATGATAAATACCAGAGCAATGAGACTCCTGAACTTCCTTACCAAATTTTATAAGACCAGGTATGCTAAGATTTTGATAGTATACATCCCTAAATTTAAATTTCTAAATATGTACTTTTTTGCAATCATAATAATTTCACGCCTCATGTTAAAACAGCACGGGGTCCATAGATTAATATTTTCCGGAATTGCGATAAGTTAGTTAAATGCTTAAAACCGATTCTAAATGTGGAGGCATGTGAAAACATTATTAAGTCATTCATTTGATCCACCATCGATTCATATAATACGTCTCTTTCAGAAACAAATCATCATCTGTATCAAAATGCAAATATAAAATATAATTTAATCGACGTAAATTTCAAACTTACTTTGTAAAAGCATTTAAAATCCAGTAGACGAATGCGTGAATATTACTTTTAATTCAATTATGGTGTTATTAAATTTGCAAATTACAGTTTGGAATATAATAATATGATAAGCAAATAGTTATTTTATTACTTTAAAAGACTTCAAATTATATTACTGATATGACAACATAATAAGATAAATATGAGACGTAGTAATTTTTTATAATATATGTGTAAGTTTTGTTCATTACATTTTAGTTTTTACATCACAGTCTTAAATGACTGGAGGTTTTTTATTGTTTATATGTTTATAAGAAAGTATAATCAGTGAAAACCCTGTTCTTTTCTCTGTTTATGAAAAAATAACAAGATTTACGTCTAAACTCTCTAGGATACATGGATTTTCCTTATTTAAACTGAACAAAACAATACATTTTATTTTATTTACTTAAATAAAATCGTATTTAGCACATGCATTTTGGAAGGTTGGCAACATCATTATTTTTATAGTTCTGATGAATAGAACCCATATTATCGCCATAACGAATGGACTGGAATGTTAGCGGGAAAATTAAGCAGTAGAATTATATTGAGTACAATAGAAGCAGTAGTCAACACGGTGCGTGGTTATATAAATTCTATAAATAGTTTATTGCTCAATCACATGGAAAGCAGGTTTTCCTCTACAATAGTTACTCTTAATGAAGTCATGTTAAATTCATTACCAGTTTATTGTTCTCTCTATTTGGTAACCGCAATGCATTGTTAACTATTTCCCTTTTTATCGAACATGTGGTTTAACTATGTTGTGTGAGAATTAAATGAAAGGAATTTTACAGATTTAAACGGTTTTTTTCCAATAAAAATAGTAAAGGGATTTTATACTGAATAATAAATTATTATGTTCTGTATAAGTTGTTGTCATCATGAAAATAAGAGCGTTCTATACGATTTTTAAATTATTACTTGTCCACTAGGACAGCTCATTGGCTTTTTGAAACAATGGAACATCCGATACCCCTTTTAAGCCTTATTCTGTCCGTCTTCTTAAACTTCTGGCCTATGCAAGGATTAGGGGGAGGATTAATACAATATGAAATCAATGCTACTGATAACAAGTATTACGGATACAGAAAGAATCTGAACCAGTGTTATCTCAAATTCAGATCCAATTCCCATATTCAACAAGATCCAATTTGTTCCGTAGCTGAGGATCAAGAAAAAATATGTCACAGATCTGAGAAGCTTACTGCTGTCGAAATATAACTAAGATGGGTTTAATAACGGTCTTTAAATGTATAGTAAAAGTTAGATAGTAACTTTGTATTTTATATCTAATACAAAATACTTCATAAAATGTACAGTTGAAAAGACATTCATTAACAATGACACTATTTATGTGTTTTGTTTCTATATAAACTGAAAATATTTTGAATATTGTCAAATATTTAGAGCTGGAATTGGTACTTAGTTCATAAGCATTCCAGCAAACGTTCGTTTTTTTTAATGTAGGGGGAATGCATTTGCTCACGAAGTGTGGGACTCCCTTGCGGACTACCCACTAAACCCCCTACGGGCCACGGAGAGCCCAGGCCGGAAACCTTTCGGATGACATCTTGCCTGGTCCATGTGATTATGTCCCATCCAGGACAAAACTACTTGTTTCGGAAGCTAGAGGTCAGTCAGACATCCATCTTCACGCTTTTGATGAGGGATCGCATGTATATGAGTGGTGACTGCATTCCATACGCCCTCACGTCTAACATAGTTATTGCCGACTGCTTCAAAGGGAGTCTTGGGAGTCGAATTCTGAACTTCTTATATTTTATGAAATTTCCAAAGGTAAATGAGTCCTTACGTAACCGCTGAAATTTAAAAACGACAAGGAAACTAAGTTTGCTAATGTTGCTCCTTAGAGAATTAACACACTATAAATGTAAACAAATTATAAACAGTAATTAAATTAATTAAACGTACCGTACTGTAATAAAACAGTGTTTACACAGAACAGTTGATTACATTTTACAGGCTCTTTCAATGAATATTTCAGAACTTTAGAGACCAATATGGGATATTTTGCTACGTTAAAGACTAGTGGGGAACCCGAAGGGATTTTCTGAATACAAATAGTCCGAATATTCATGCCTGGGACCACATGAAAGTCTCTAAAATATCTGTAAAATCAGTTGAATATTTTACGTGTGAAAGCAAAAAAAAAATAAAGGCATATTGGCATTAATTGTAATTGTTACTAGCACATATCCACGGTTTTGCCCGTAATTTCTCTGCAACATTCCGTATATTTGATTGAATCGCTCTCACATTTTCAGTAACACGAACTATTTTAGATCAATGTAGAGGAACTTCAAAGTCGAAGTTCATAGTTATCTTAGTGATAGCACGTGGGATGTAATATGATAGGGTCCTATGGTATTTTAAAGTGAAATTAGTCATATATCGTGCATCCGGTATCCAGTTACAATGTTCATAAGAGGATCAGAAGTTTAGCAAAAGTGAGAGTAATTTTTATTTCAGGTTTAGCACCTCTAGTTCAGATCAATTATATTTCCAACGCAAACTTTGAGTTTGCTATTTTGCCCCGAGAAACAACTTAAATAGACCTATATATATTTTTTTTGTAATGAGTTTGGGTTCACAACTGTACAGTTTTCTAACTTGCATGAATATTGTAATTTAAAATCTAAAACTAAAATCAACATCAATAATATTAACATATCTCAATACTTACATTATGACATTTGCCATCCATATGTAGTTATATTAATCGAGGCCAGATGCGTTAGTTAATAATATTAGTTCCTGGTGCATTGTATTGGAAATTATGCAATAGACTACCAAATTAATCTTTCTTTATTGTATTATTTATATTATTAATCACTTCTTTATTGCACCTTAAATCTTTATTGCAAATCAATATTTCACCCTAATTTAGTAATTTGATAGTAAATAAAACATTACCTGACTTAAATGCATGCTATATTTACAGAAATTCGTCATAAGTAATTCTGCATGCGGTGCAGTAGTCAAAACAAAAGTTTGGTCCTAAGAATTTCCAAAAACATAAAATATTTATTTGAATGTGTTTTATATTACATATTGGGAGTTACTTTTTACGAGTTTTACCGTAAACTCAAACGACTTCTTTAACAACTTTATTTGAATGTGTGTTAACAATTCCGCCAGTATTTTATTTCAGCAAAATTTATTAGAGATGATAAATAAATTAACTCCTATTTTTGGATGGTATTTTATACTTCATAAACCACCTAGTGAGTCAGCACCACTCCCTCCCTCCCCTTTTTTTTAACTTTTTGTATTCGGTACTGACACCAATGATGGGTAGCTGTAATCATTATATAAAATACTAGTCAACAAATATTTACTACCGAAAAACAGGTATCTGCTATTACCTCAAGTGTTAACATTATTGCTATTTCCACTGGTGTGGATTCAAGTATTTATATATGTTATGTCTTACAGTAATGAGCAAATACTGGGTTGCATAGATAACCCTGGATAACGAGACAAACTTAATAGTATCGTATCATTAGGTTGTATATTAACCCTTGAAAACGAGACAAACTTAATAGTATCGTATCATTAGGTTGTATATTAACCCTTGAAAACGAGACAAACTTAATAGTATCGTATCATTAGGTTGTATATTAACCCTTGAAAACGAGACAAACTTAATAGTATCGTATCATTAGGTTGTATATTAACCCTTGAAAACGAGACAAACTTAATAGTATCGTATCATTAGGTTGTATATTAACCCTTGAAAACGAGACAAACTTAATAGTATCGTATCATTAGGTTGTATATTAACCCTTGAAAACGAGACAAACTTAATAGTATCGTATCATTAGGTTGTATATTAACCCTTGAAAACGAGACAAACTTAATAGTATCGTATCATTAGGTTGTATATTAACCCTTGAAAACGAGACAAACTTAATAGTATCGTATCATTAGGTTGTATATTAACCCTTGAAAACGAGACAAACTTAATAGTATCGTATCATTAGGTTGTATATTAACCCTTGAAAACGAGACAAACTTAATAGTATCGTATCATTAGGTTGTATATTAACCCTTGAAAACGAGACAAACTTAATAGTATCGTATCATTAGGCTGCATGTATATTAACCCTTGAAAACGAGACAAACTTAATAGTATCGTATCATTAGGTTGTATATTAACCCTTGAAAACGAGACAAACTTAATAGTATCGTATCATTAGGTTGTATATTAACCCTTGAAAACGAGACAAACTTAATAGTATCGTATCATTAGGTTGTATATTAACCCTTGAAAACGAGACAAACTTAATAGTATCGTATCATTAGGTTGTATATTAACCCTTGAAAACGAGACAAACTTAATAGTATCGTATCATTAGGTTGTATATTAACCCTTGAAAACGAGACAAACTTAATAGTATCGTATCATTAGGTTGTATATTAACCCTTGAAAACGAGACAAACTTAATAGTATCGTATCATTAGGTTGTATATTAACCCTTGAAAACGAGACAAACTTAATAGTATCGTATCATTAGGTTGTATATTAACCCTTGAAAACGAGACAAACTTAATAGTATCGTATCATTAGGTTGTATATTAACCCTTGAAAACGAGACAAACTTAATAGTATCGTATCATTAGGTTGCATAGTCTTACACTACTTACACTTATTACTCATTATTGATTTATACCTACCTAATTTTTTGTTCTCCAATTGTGAATAAAAAGCTCTCTGATCAGATCAATTTATTTTCGAATAACTTAATTTTTGTTCCTTTTAGTCGTGAAAAGTTAAGTCTAATTCATTTATGATTATTTAATAGTTTTATATTAACAAAATATTATTATTATTTTAACTTATATGGATAAGTATTGACCTTTTTTGCTGTGCCAACCTAAAGAAATCAAGATATGATTGTAATGACTGTTCTAGCTCTTAATCTCTGAAAGTGTAAAGATATAAGGAGCAGTTATGGATATACATTTAAAAATATTATTTATACAGTTGCATCGTTTATATAAAGGATGTAGCTATGGATCAAAGGCTTTAGTTTATATCATTACACTATTATTTAGTGTATTATTACATTATAATCGGTTTCTTAAACATGTATGTTAAAAAAGTATTTTAGGAATTATCACTGTATACAAGTTGAAATAACGACACAAACCAAGATAACATTTTTACGATCTAGAGGTGACAAACGGGGGATGTCTAAGTAATAAGTAAAAGCAATGGCCAATGGCAAAGGTTGATACAAAGCCTCTCACGTTTTAGTAGATTGCCTATTATTTTACTCTAGATTCCGTGTATTTTCATCTTATAAAATGTATTATTTTACAAAATGTCTATATAGATTAAACTTTATATCTACATATTAAATAATGTTGATAATAGGTTCAAATCACCCAATATTTATATTATATATTTATAATGAGAGAAAGGTTTTATAGAAGTGCCAACACTAAATAAGATTTTGACGATAGTATTGTATTTTTCTTACCTTAATTTAAAATGCATAAGAAATTTCTTACTTGCAATCTCAAGGACTCGCAGCAAGGAAATTCTCCCTTATTCCAATCCCCACAGCAACAATCATCGCAGTGGCTGCCAAAATATTCCAACTCGCCGTCATTGGAACTGATCTCATTTGAATAATTAACTTAATTTGTAACTTTAACCTACCATAATCAAAGCACCATTTGGCTGAAATATGATCCTGTCCACACTACGAAAACACATACACTTCCGTAAAACTATATTTGTAATCAATATCGTTGGGCTAAAATACAATCCTGCCTGTTTGTGTGTTTGCTAGGAACATACAAACATTTCCTAACACTATACTTTCTATCAACATCACATATTCTATCGTTGGGCTAAAATATGATATTTCAGTACTAGGAACACATATTTACTTCCTAAAAACTATATTGGTCATCATTGTCATACATGCAATCGTTTGGGATAAAATATGATTCTGTCAGCACTAGGAACACACCTAGACTTCGTAACACTATATATTTTGTCAATATCACATATGTCATCATTGGGCTAAGATATGATCCTGTCAGCACTAGAAACTCACTTACACTTCCTAACAAATATATTTGCTATCACTATCATGTATGCTATCGTTGAAAACTAGCATGCTCATTTCCAAACCAGTATCATGATTATGGGAGCTTTCAGATAATAATGTGAATACCTTTACTTCTATATTAAACCATTCTAGTATTGTAAACATACCATGTCATTATGATGATATATCTAGACTGGAAGTCAAACTATCGTTCGTTAAATTAAAATATAATCAACTATATATTAAGGTACAAAATTTAAAATTCTGTTTAAAGAAGATACTCAATTTAGAATATTAATAAAGTGAAATGCAAACGTGTACAAAGGGAATACACTATAGAGGATGTTGATGTGTGGAATCTACTCATCTATATTTACGTTATATTTAGTTCACGAATCATTGGGGTATAGATGATCAACACAGTAAAACATGATTTAGCTTTAGCTGGCAATAAAAGTGTAAAATTTTAGTATTAATTTACTTAACTTTAATATTAAATATTAATTTGTTTAATTCCAATAATGATATTTTCTTCTTAAAATGTATATTTAGGTTGTTTATTTTATTCATTGTAAAAAAATATGTCAATGCCTACACTTTTCCTAACACTTTTAAATTTGTTTACAAAATGGAACAGTACTCAAGGATTACCAGACACGTTTTCCTTCTTTCTCACTTTCGCCATCTTAGATGAAAAAAGATCTTGTGTACAAAATTAAAATTATTGGGAAAATTCTGTGTTTCTTTTAAAGAAAACAATTTTTTCTCCAATAATAAGAGTTCATCTTTCAATGAAACATCATGGTGTTTAATATGACCTTGCGAAATCGTTCAAAATCTTAATTACAAGAATGACAGCCTGCGACACGTAGACACAGGGTTAACAATGGACATACATGAAACATAACACTGTTGTAATGTGAGAATGTTGGGGAACGGTTAATTTTCACTTGAATTAAGTTATCATAATCGTAGCCTGATGACAGTATAACTGTGACAGAGATCACCGATGCAGCTCAGGTATTGATACTCTTAGAGTTGAAAGCGGTACAGAGCACTGTAAAGTGCCCCATCGCAGCGTGGAAAACATTATTCTTGAACAAACTGATAAAAGTAGTATCTATACTACTTTACTTCCGAAAATAATTTATATCATGAAAAATATTACAAATATATAACGAAAATGAGTAATATTTAACTAAAACCTTACGTTCATATAAATAGTTAATTAAGCTTATAAGCAATGCAGCAAATAAAAATGATAGGTCGTATTGTACGTAGATTAAAAGTAATTCCATTACCAAATATTTGTAGTAGTTGAATTGAATTAAATTATTATATACAGGTCCTTCGACATAAATCACATTGAACTGTTTTGAACTGTTGTAAAACACGTGACACAACAGAACCGATAAGCAATATATCATCAGATTGTTTTATTGAAGTTCACTGCCAGCACAAAGGTTTGACAAAGTAGACGTACAGGTGACGAATACAAATTTGTTACTTTAGCGATCTGACGCTGAATTTCGTATACAATTTAATTAATTAAAAGAAAAATAATAGGCAAAACATTTATTGCACAAGTTTACAAATTCTTATGACGATAAAGGGATTTATTCGTTTATTTATTGACTATGAGGTCATCTATCATGCATAAATTTCGATAGGGATTTAATTTTTCTTAAATAACTTTTTCTTTTGTTTAAACTTTTAAACATGATATTGGTTGTATACGTCAAAAACTTTGAAAGTAAAATAACTCAAAAATATGTATAAAGCCTATTTACTATTTAAAAAACCTTTGTCATATTGATTTGGTAAAGTTATTGTACTATTTATTAATACATTCTCGAATTAAATACAGAATAAATTTTTGTGTGATTAATTTTCGAAATATAATGGGCAAACTTTAAACTAATCAAAAGAATTTTATCAGAATAAACTAATTAAAAAATACAAGAGAACCTCTTTCTTTATTTAGAGAAATAAACATTTTCCATTTAAATAACTTTTTCATTTAAAATCTTTGAAGAATTTTTACCGAGAGAAGCGCAAGTTTACAGATGATCACAAATTTGTACATGAACATGGAAATATAAATTATAGGTTCATTTAGAAAACCAAAAGTCAATAAAGCAATATTTAAGAAGACTTTCGTGTTTTAGTGTCTCACTGCTATAGTTATTTGCCTTAATTAATCAAAAATATAAAAAACGTAATAATAATTAGATCTATTAATAAATAGCAGATAGAAATAAATGATATTCATAAAATTCTCAAATTGTTAGAATAGGGTAATAACCTCTTAGGGTAGTTAAAATATTATGGTAATTAAAAACCAATTATTTAGTATATCTTTTATACGAAAGATTATCTTTGTTGGTTATCATTGTTATCAGTGTAGGGAGAGTCATAACCCCGTGCTACAGGAGCTGCACACGATATCTGTGTTAACTATCTGGACTGATAAAAATCTTCTGTGATTTGTCTCTACCATACTACCTGATAAGATGGCAGGGATTTCATACAGTCCTTTTGCAAATAGAATTTTACATAATTATGGAAATAAATGTTCTTTATTCTTAACTAAGCGTATCTTTTTTCGCTTTTTACACAAAAATCCACAATTTCGTTAGGATTATTACAAAATTAAAAATGGATTCATGATTATCCTTAGAAGCTCAGCACAACAGGTAAAATGGAAATTTGCCCCAAAGCATCAATGATATTGCATAGTAACATAGCATTAAGCAATAAAATAGAAATTACTGTTTTTACTACAGCTTTTTTCTTACCGTTACTTGCTTACTTCTGAGAATTGAGTTAATCGATCAAGCTTGCAAGTATTCAGGTCACAGTATACTTATTTTCTTATTGCAGTTCTAAAACAGATATATCAGTGACAGAGAGACAAACTTCACAAAACAAACCTAAACAAAATGTATAAGATATTATTACAATTCCCAACAAAGTCGGTGACAGCTGTTAGGGAAAATCATTAAAACTTATTCCTAGAAAAACGGAGCGTATAGTCACTAGCAAGAACTACCAGCACAAGATATGCAAGCACGATCTCCGCCTGACCTGGTTCTTAGCGGAAACCGTCAGAATATTATAACATATCAGTTCATCCCTTTGTCTCTTTGCTACCGCTTTACATCCACAAAACAAAGATACATTCAGTTGTATAATGTATGACATTGTATTTTTTTTCCAAATAGAGTATTAGGTTACATTTTTAATATCACACATATTATATGTTATTTATGGCAAATGCGGTTAATGTTAGGGTAAAATGTAAATGCTTCTAAACGTAGTAAAGCATTAATCCTAATTTAATTTTATGAATAATATATTTGTACAGCACATTTATATTTCTTAAATATACTTATTAAAACATTTTATGTAATGTTTTCAATAACAAATTGTTCTCCCAAAACTTTGTCCCAATATTAGGCACTATTTTCTAGAATTTCCTTTTTCAATTTTATTGTTACTATACAATAATAGTTGTATTTTTTTTTTAGACAACTCTTTATTTATTAAAATTTGTGTGCGTATACATCCTTGCAACACAAAACCGTTTTGAAGCAATTGAAATTTTAAAACTTTGAGTAACAAATATGATACATGTACATAGACAGTTTCCAAAACAAAGAATTATTATCGGAATATGGTTTTGTATTTGTACACAATTAAGGGTTATCGAATCATACTAACGTTGGTTGAATCATGACTTTGAATTTAAGTAACAGAGAAAGAATCTAAGAAATAACAATAAAAAGCAACAGTTACGTTGTTTCTAAAATACAATTATTACAGTATTTACTTTAGTATTTAAGTTTCTATTGCTTTTTATCTCAATTTTTTACATAACACGTTCGACGTGTATGATAGTAATTCTGTTGCTGAGTAAATAATAACACATCATTATAACAGTCAATTACTTCACTATCCTTGCAATCCTGAAGAGACATGGCTGGGGTACATCAGCAGAGATTTCATGTCGAGACATGCGTTTGAAGCACTGGTTGTTTTGAAAACTATCTACTATAGAGGTCGAGAGCGTTAAATATCGTTAAAAATGTATCGTTCGTCCTGCAGAGGTTCTGTGCTAAGATTATTCACTGTATAGAGGTTGATCAGTCTTAGCCCCAATCACAAAAATCCGTCTTATGGAGGTTTTCTTTAACTATTACGTTGAAAAGAACCGTCATGTAATTCAATTTTATCGTTACATACATACAAAAATGATATTTTCCACGCCTTTATAGATATGCTTTGCTAACGTTTAGCCAATATTGCAATACCATTTTTCAAAGTATATATAAAATACGGCTATGATAATACTTCTGATTAAAAAAAGTTCTAAATGACCTTTTTTACTTCAATGTTTTATTTTAATGGCATTTCATTTATTTGAATTAAAATTAATCTTTTCGCTTTAAGTTATAAGGGTGCCTATTTTCATTTATTCTTTTTATGCAATATATTGCTATCGGAATAAACCATAGTTGCATAATTTTGTAAGTCACTAGGAAATACATCTATAATGTAGATATATAATAATGTTATGTTCAACACTTCTGTCCCGTATACTTTAGCTCATTAACTATCCACTACGTATTAACCTTTCTTACGTATTGCTGTTAATTTTGTCATAATAATAAAAGATTTTGTATTTTCCTCGCTAAACAAGATTAATAACCAGAACTGGCAATTGGTACAATTCAGGTACGATTATTTCACTCAAAAATCTCATATTCGGCACTTTACACAATACTGTAACAATACACCAGAGTGTATTGTAGTGTATTGTGATCACCCCAGTATCCTGAATACAACAGTTACTTTCCCAAGAGATACCACAGATGTGATATTGTCAGGACGTGAATGTTCCATTGTCAAATATTGGCAGCAAACTTCGTATAATAAATCGTAATGAAGGCGGTATAGTTTTCCATACCGGAAAGATATTAGAATTAACAACGATATAATACTCAATACTGGTTTAAATTCCTAAAAATTATATATCCTGTTGATTTTTAATTCTAGTATAATTCTTTTTGCGTCAGGTTGAGTTAAAATATTCTTATATCCCGTTTTAGAGACATGCATTTTACAAGTGTATAATCTATGATTTTGGTATGCTATCGTATTTTACGAGGGAGGCAAAATGTGACACCTTTAATATATCACATGAAAAATATAAATCAGGAAAAGTCAAATGTATTCTTTTAATTTAATTTTTGTTGCCTAATAGTTAGTTCTAGTCGTTTTTTATCCACATATCAATACGGGTTATTATTTATTTGTATTACAATAAGAAAGTAATACAAACTAATTGACTGAAATATTTGACTGTATGTCGGTTTATTTTTCAAGTTCCTGTTGTAAGGTAATCACACAGTCAATCTTTTCATTTTAAAAAGTAGGCATAATAAATTAATCACAAGGACTTAGCCAGCAAGGGAGTTCAAGGGTTCCAGCCCCCCCCCCCCATTTTCAATTGTTTCAATTACTTTTATAAACTATGATTATTATTTAAATACATCAGTATTGCTACATTTACTACATAAAAATTGGTCTCGATAAAGAAACGGGCCAAGAACTTTTTAAGGAACAAAATAGGGCCTTGCTCTTTGTCCACAACGGTAAAATATCAATTGTCTGGACCCTCCTCCCAAAAATTTTCGTGGTTATAAAACAGTAACTTAGAGAATTTTAAATGCGTAAAATATAAATAATTATACAAGTCTGCTTCACCGACAAATATTCTTGGTTTGAAATTTCACGGATATTCAGCTATGGTAATTGTATTTATAGCAGGTCCACGATTTAGATAGAAAGGGGAAACTGGCCCCAGAAGAAGTGTTGAACTGGAAATTCTCCGCACAAAACATCTGTGACCATTTAACTTCTGCAGACGTAAGAGTTAACACCTTATTTTAAGACTTTATCGGTTACAGCCCGTTGATGTAGTGAGAGCCAGGCAGTAACTCAATAATACGTGTAACTTTCTTGTTTCTTTCTTTTAATTTCCTGTTCTTGGTGGTTACACAGTGTTAGCAACTGGTCTAAAATCAAACCAATATATTTGCCACGTCATTTAAACTAGATAAACAGGAATTTAGATAATTTATTATCAATTGTTTAGAGTTTTGTAGGAGCTGCATAACGAATTCTAAACTATCAGTTGAATATCTAAAACATTCAATCTCCAGTTTTAAAGTTACCAAAACAAAATTGAATATAAAATGCAACAAAAGAAGCAATTTTAAACTCAGCTACCATACCAACTCGAATTAACAAAAACTAACAACATCTTTTGGTCATTATCAATCTACTGAATTCTGAAGTCTTATACATTTATATAAGATAGCATCCATGAAATATTTTGAATTCATAAAAAATTCAATCCAATTTTTTAAGTTCACTAACTGAAAGTTCACTGCTACTATCTTTGTTTCTCTAAAGAAAACTCCCATGCCGCCTATTGTTTTAATAATGTATTTAAATATATCATTGTAACCCAAGGCCTATAAAGATAAATATAAAAATGGAATGAGTATCATAGACTCCTTGCACCTCAATAGTTTAATTCAATTAGGAAAATGAAGAGAATTTTAAAAACAAGTTTGAACATTTTTATGAATTCAAAATATCTCATAGATAGTATCTTATATAAACACATAAAACTTTAGAATTCGTTAAACTCAGATTTATACTTACTCCACCGAACGAAGCATTTGAAACATTTAGTTGTAAAATGTATTTCTTGACTTTTTTAGATCCAATGGTACCAAAATGAATCACTGTATACTTTTGAAATAATAGGCTAAATATGTTTACAAATACAAGGGTATGCGTTTCTTACCAAATGGGATCAAACGGACAAACACACAAACAAGCTGAGTCCTATTGTTTTGCTTCCTCCAGGAGCTTTGCTATGTTGAAGTGGGCAGCTTTTCTATTTGTACTATAAAATGCCGACCTTTCTTTTGTACCTAAAGCATCTTGAACTACATTACTACACGATTAAAACCGAGGGTACTAATTTCAACATGCCTAATCGTTCATTTTATATACATTTTGTGAAAGTATAAAAAATATCTATTATATAAAAATGAAACTGTTCGTGTGTAACAGCATCACTCACAAACGGCTGGACGGATTCGCCTATTTTTTTTTTTAATTTGTTCGTCTTGATCTGTAGAAGGTTATACATACTTTTTATCCCTTTCCCGATTCAGGATTCCGCCCCACTGGTTACAGAAATACCCGTAAGAAATGCATTGCAGCAAACATATGTTATTAAGTGAAAGTCTTTTCAAATTTTTAATCAGCTGTTCTTTGTAAACATATATAATGCGACAAAAAATATATTTATATATAATTTAATTACTACACTTATAGTTTTAAAGCATAGAGTAAGCTTAAGAGAAACGACAAATTTTGTTTAAACTGTTTCTGCAATCACTGTTAAACATAGACTTTACTATCCAGATAATACAATTCAAATTTGACGTAAAAATTCACCTTTAACTGCAATATTTATTTAATATAAACCATGCTCATGCTTGATCAGAAGAGCAATGCAGATATCATAATTACTATCTTACGTTGGCTACAAATATAAAGAATGTTATAAAATCAACCTTAGTTGTTTTTTTTTGACAGAAGTATCAGGAATGTGGTACATACCTTCATAATGCGCCCAAGAAGCTCACGAAGGAACGACTATCAATTATCTCAGCAATGTTTAGAATGTGATAGAAAATGAATAAGTGAATATAGTGTACTGTTTTCAACGGGAAATTGCGTGCGAAGCCGCGGGAAACTTATTGAAATGCGCAGCGAAGCGCGCCGGGTCCGCTAGTATGTTAGAAAATACTACTTTTATAATATACTGTAATTTACTACAATGCATTTAACAGGTTGCCGAAAGCCACGGGTTCATTTTAAGGAACTTTTATGCCAGGGCTGCCAGGATACCCGCCCACTATCTAGTATTTTGTAATCAAACAGTTCGTTGACAAAGATATATCCTACAGTTTGGCTTCATTCGTTTTGATTTTGAATGGAATATCGAAACTTTAAACGAAGAACAGTCTGTAAAAACTATTAAAATTATTAAAGATGATTGCCAGAACATGCAGTATTGAACTAAATCACAGTATAGCTTTTAAATCCATAGAGTGGGTGACGTTCCTTATAGCTTTAAACACAACTTGACTATGAAATAAAAATTGTTCAAATATGTTATTAAAAATAGTTTTGAAAGGTTATTATGATAATGTAGATAGCTTACCTTAAAAATTGGTTTATGCCCCAGACCGGTTACGTTGTTAAAACATCACTGTCAGTCAGGTAGCAGAAAGATCTAGAACAGATAAATTTATTTCTCTTAAGATTCTTTAATGATTCAATATATAGATTGAATAAAGCTTACACATAAAAGAACATACATACATAATCTGTTGACACATATGTCTAGTAAAGGTTAAGTTAATTTTTCAAATTATCAATCCAAAGGCAAATAAATATGAGTTATAAATATTTCTATTGTTTTTAAGTATGTTTTATATATTTATGGTAATTTAATTTTTTTACTCTCGCTAGGAGAGAACTATGTGATTTCTACTAGTGACACCCGTGTAAACATATAACTTGATAATATTAACAGTTACACTATACTTGTTCATCGCACAAGCACTGATTGCGAAAGTATTCAAAATCTACAATGCTATTCATCTATTTTATACTCTTGTTTTATTTCTTCACGCAATACTTATACGAAGTGGGCCTATATCATGTGGTTCAAACTGCAAGTCAAGCCTGAAGAATTTTAATTTAATATAATATTTCACTTTTGCTCGTGTATGCAAAGATATTTCAATTTCCATAACGATAATACATTAGAATTGTGTAGTTGTCTCCTTAATACAAGACATGAACGTTTTACAGTTAGTGATATGTTTCCCTCATATCTTCACAAATTCGAAATGGTATTTAGAAGGCAAAAGAAAGCCATCCGAATCAATTAAAAATTGAATTTCATATATTCTTGTAAGGACGCCTACAGGGAGCTTAGATCGCTGACTTTGCCTGCCTGTTTATCCTTAAGGTGGCCCTGTACTTCCGATTCAAGGTAACTTGGTCCAAGGCAGGAACGTTCACCAATACAGTACTAGAGGCTAGGACGAGTTCCTCGTACAGCAACACAGAATGCAACATTTGAACGTATGACGCCCGAGGCTGGTGTCAAGCTGATCAATACACTCCTTCAGGAAATAAAACGACTGAATTACCTAAATAATTCAAAGCTCGACTAATATCAATTCGGCTGGGATGCAATTAAATACAAATATGATCAGTCATCTGGTTTTGATATAAAATGTATAAAGTACAGGGTTTGTCCGGAAAGTAATAGGACTGATTTTCTTTCGCCGAGACTGTACTTTGGAGAGTGCGCGCACCGACTGGATTCGGTAGAGGGCGTTCCTAGCTAACGAACAAGCGTCTGGTCAGTTGTCTCCGAGCACCTGAAGATTCAGGACAGGCATTTTCACGTGACGTGTTTCTGTGAGTGGTGGAAGCCGAAAATGCAACGTTCGTTAGAGAAGAGGTACACGATTACATTCTGTGTGAAACTCGGTAAATCTGCGACAGAGACATTTGATATGATCAAGCAGGCTTACCCAGATGTTGGTTTAGCAAGAAGTGGTGTGTTTCTGTGGCACCAGGCCTTTTTGGAGGCCCGGGAAGAGATCGCTGATTAAGACCGTGCTGGAAGACCTTCGACTTTGACAAACACCGACAATGTGACTCGTGTGCGCAAAGTTTTGAACTCAGACCGTCGACTAAGTATTCGTTTAATTGCCCAGATGTTACATTTACTGAAATCTGTGGTTCATGAAATTGTGACAGTGCATTTGAACATGCGCAAAGTGTGTGCGAAGATGGTCCCAAAAGTGCTCACTGGCGATCAGAAATTGTAGCTCACATCGCCTTTCTTGTGAACAGCTACCTGACCAAGGCCGGCGTCCCAACTCTTCCACAGCCACCCTACAGTCCAGATGTGGCCCCTACAGACTTTTTTTGTTTCATCGCCTGAAATGGCAAGCATTTTGAGACGACACAGGGGATCCAAGCAGCTTGCACCGCGGCTCTCAAGGCTATTCCGAAGAATGCCTTCTGTGACGCCCTCAATGCTTGGAAATTGCGCTGACAGCGCTACATCAACGCATAAGGAGCCTGTTTTGAAAGTTATTAAAGAATTGTAACGATTTGCTCGATAAATATTTTTTAATCGACTCAGTCCTATTACTTTCCGGACAAACCCTGTATGTATAAGTATATATTTTAGTGAATTAAATAAATTGTGTATGCATGAGTGAGAATGGCAGTTATTTATAAAATTTGTATGCGATGACTTTTATATAGAAAAAACACAAAATACTACTGTTTGTGTGCAGCTGTGAAAATTTTTACAACAACAAAAATTTATTATTATTACTAGCTGTTTCCCGCGGCTTAGCATGCTTTTCGCAAGCCTTGCCCGTATATGAGCACTTATGGTTGAAGTAAATAAATTTCCAACTCCGATTTAGTGTTTGCGTTGTTGCGACGATAAAAAAATCTGTGTATGTTTATAGCCATTGTAAATATGCATATATTTTATTATAAAGTGGCTTAACACTTAAGCTAAGTTCAGCCAAAAATTTATCTTAAAGAAAAATATACATCTTAACATAGCGCCTTCAAATAGTGTTTGGCTTTGTAATATACGTAACTGTTTCGTAATTGCAGTAATTAATGTGCAGGCGCATTGATAACTGTTATATATTGCAGCGCCGCCTGGTGTTCAGTTAAATCAACGAGCATAATAGCAAATATACCTCTCCGTGGAAACATATACAGCATATACAACATATACTGTATACATTTATATACAGAAATCTTCATAATGATCGGTCAAATAGTTTAAGATTCTATAAAGGACATACAAACAAACATTCTTACGTATATATTATTACATGGCATGTAACATTCACAGGAAGTATTACGTTTCTTTAAATATTCATATAAATACTATTCACGTCATATTTGTAAACTTATATGTTAACTGTCTGTAAAATAACTGTAATATGTAACCCAGAAGTGTGTGAAGCGTTTTTGTAACTAATTGTCTAGAAGAAAAAGCGGTAAGAGAAAAGTCGGCGACTGTAATATGTCAACGTTATTTTGTCACTGGACCAGATTGTCGCCGTTAATCAGCTTAAGACAACAAAGTCCAACAACAATAATACTCACATCTCTCCCTTGATTACACTTCTCAGTTCCTGGACACAGTAATCTGTCTGATCCACGTTTTGCGTACTTTATACATTGCAGTTCCAGAACTAGCCACCAACTTCATTTGTATCAAGTAGTTAAACTGCACTGATAATACACATTGGACAAACAGTAATCTCATCTTTATTTGAACTTTTAATGGACTTTCTTACGAGGATGACTCAAAATATGTAAATACACTTTTACTGTTTACCCTGTCTCATAATATATTTTGGCCAGTTCGCATTATGTTGTAACACTTTATCGGATTAATTCCGTATGATCTATCTTGCCTTGGATTCCCAGATAGTTACAGTTATCTGGAATCAGTCACAGAGGTCATATTCGTTTCAGACATATTTGTAGCAACACACACACTGCTATGCACAGGGGTCACAGCCGTTCAGCTCACCCTGCGTCTTATCGTGTGTGCTAAGGTAGGCCAGAAGTTGAAAAAAAAAAGATTAACTAAACATTTTATCACAAGAAATATGTAATATTGAACTGTTTTCAAGATATTAAGTACACATAACTCCCATATAGTAAATTAGTAATACTTCAGTTGTCACAAAATCTACCTACATCTTTCGACTCAGCATGGACTGTTACAATTTAAAACGAGGCTGTAACCCAAGATTTCACAATCAATAACCTATAGAGACATGTTCTGCACACAAGTGGTCACATAATATGATTCACTTTTGTCTGAAAAGTCATGCAACCGAATATTAGCCATTAGTTAAGAGCTAGGTTTATCAGATAGTTTATTTGAGGAAGACTTCGATTGTAAATACAAATTCTGATCGTACATTGGTACATACAGTTTTAAAAATAACAAGTTATTACTAGGTTTATTACATTTTATTATGTCTTCATTTATGGTTGTCCCATTCGATTAAACGTCTTCAAAACTCTATCCGTTATTCTAAATGTTTATAGCTCACAATTTTAGATGCATGACCTGTAAAACATTTAGTGTGTAGCATTTGAATAAATTACTTTTTATTTTTATGGCGAGTACTTGAAATGGAACTTTAAAAACACCCTGAGTGTTATACTGAAATTGTACATTTAATTTAAATTTCGTATTTTTAGATTAACAGATTAACGTAATTACATCTTATAGTATGTGGTAAAATACTTTGCTTTAATCGTAGTTTCAATTTACACCCATATAAACACTCCATGTATACTAAAAACTACTTGTATTAGAATGATTAATACATTATTTTATTTCAAATATTGATCTACTCAGACATGCTATAAGACATGCTGGGGTAATGAAAGGAATTACTTCAATCCAAAGTAGGAAAGTTTCTTTCCATTGCCCTTGAAATATGGTATTTCCATTGAAGTCAGTTTGAATGCCGCAATGTACCGTTGAATTGATACATGGAGCAGATGTCACATGGGATGTATTGGAGAACGACAATAGATTATAAAGTGGCAGACGATATGTGGTGGCAGTCTGAGCGCTACTACCCTGACTGCAAACATTCGTCACACTACAAAACTCCTCCAGAAGTGATGTTAGTCGGAATAAAAAGTATGCCGTTCTTCATAATTAGTGTAATTGCAGTCATCACAGACAAAGTTACTGTCAAATTTTGAGTTCAGAGGTAAATATAGATTTTTTAAAAACACAACTTGTTACGAATGATAAGTTCAGCTATATTATCTTAGTTGTTTTTTGGCTACGCGTTTTAGTCAAACTCTACTATGGCACCAGAAATACCTCAAACAAAAAAAGTACAATGGTCATAGATAAAGCCTTTTCGACCTAGATAGGGTTATCAGATATGTATATGTGTTTATTTGTAATCGGGACATCTACGCAAAAAGAATGACATAGAGAAATATTATTAATTACATCATGGATGTGTTAGCTATAAAGCTAAGTCCTTTTACTTTAGTATTCCTCCAAGCTGGACTTAAATAGTTTATTTTTGCTGAAATAGTTTATCATGAAATATTGGAGAGAATTTTTACGAATTTCATGGTATGTATACAATTCGCCTCACTCTCCGATTTGAGGGCCCCAAAACTTCACTTAAAACTAATATCAAAAACTGATTTGATTATTTGAAGACTTTCTAACGATTAGAATGCCGTTTACAAAAACTTTACCCACAATTTATATGTTTTTCATTCGGAAACAACTGACGGTTACTGCTTCTAATATTAGTACTATAATATATATATATATATATATATATATATATATATATATATATATATATATATATATATATTAAAGTAAGAAGAATTTATTTGCGCTTATTTTGAGTATTTGTATTGGCTGAGAGTTAGTGACAAGACTTTAAATTGTGTTAAAAGCTACAATTCTGTATGAGGAATAACTAGTTTAATGGTTGTGGGTGTCACTTCATGTGATCTGGCTGTTCGTTACCAAATATTTGTGGCCTATGGACTTATAGGTAACCTTGATGTCAATAACAAATAGTTTAATAAACATATTTTCAAACAAACTCATTATTCTCATTATATATTTTCCTTGTGGGATATTAATACCTGTAGCCTAATTATCCCAAAACATCAGGTTATGGCGACTAGGAGCGTAGAGTATTATTATTTAAATCCTGATATGAAACGCAAATTAATTTACAAAATTATGAATATATCATGTAGCAGGACTTTTTGAGAAATATTTCATCTGTAAATAAGAAACTTTTAATAAAGACAGTTTTTACATAGACAAGAATCATATTTATGATGTTTCATGTCTATAAAATTTGGCTGAGCGTCTTTGAAGTTATCACTCTGTAGACTGACACAATTTATCTTGTAATGGCCAAAGGAATTAAACATTTCTTTCTTGAATAATCTGTCATTCTATCTGTCAATAATAAAAGGAGCTAGAGACATTTTCATATAAACGCAATAAAGCCAATGCGGCACATGGTGGCGTACATATATCTTGTACAGTAAGAAATATAAGAAATATGTTTCACTTTATTTACGTTCAAAAATACTTGAGCTAGGTTTTTAAAAAGCCTAATTAGTGCTTGGAAGCATTTAATGTTTTTACTATCAAATGTTTTTTACCATTTATTCGCTTTAAAAAGGGTGGAATAATGATTAATAGTAACTGTAGTAAACGCTTTATTAAATTTATTTTTAGACGGTCATTCTCTTTGGAATATATAGATTTAATTTCTGTTTTGTTTCCAAATTCGAAACTTTTCATTCTATTACTGAAACTTCATACAAAAGAGGATGTTGTCATTTTGAAAATTTGAATTTATATGTATTTTTCTACGGAGAACATTTATATTCTATGCTCATTGACGTAACTCACCACCAGGCTGCGCTTATGAAAGATAAGTGTTAAAAGCGCCTGCACATTGAAATCGCAATTACGAGACAATTACGTATATTAAATTGCCGAACAATAATTGAAGGCGCCAAGTTATGATGTATATTTGTCTTTAAGATGTATTTCTGGTTAAACTTAAATCTTGAGAGTTTACACCACCTTATAATAAATTGCATGTACGTTTACAATAGCTATAAACTTACATACATATAAACAAACTTTCTTGATAGTGACATCTAGGCAAACTCTACATCAATTTTGGAAATATAATTCGTTTGAATACAATAATTACTAAACGTACTTATAATAATTCCTATACGTGATGTCCATACTATTGCAAATAAGTATTTTTTTTTTTTAGTACTTAAAAGCTCCTGAAAATGGAAATCCTTGAAAATGTATAAACATGATAAAGGTTTGATCCTGTCAGCGTAAAGCTAGGTAGCGCCACATCTCATACTGAATAGCGTTATTTACATGTAAATGTGACCGTAAACAGTTTACGTTTACCAGGTCCTGGCTCCCGGGTAGAGAAGTAATTTGTAAGTGAGTTGTAGTTTAACTCTTGAGATTACTTTGATTTAAACATATGTAACTAGATATATAAAATTTTACTTTTGTATCAAATAAAATACTAACTAGTATCATAATTTAATAAGATTTTTATATTTCCATTGAATGGTTATTATTAAAATTAATACAATGTATATTATAACTATATCTAACTATAGGATGCTTCCTATATTTATTTAATTATTTATAGGAATCTTTATATTTTTATTAAGAGAATTTTAAATTCTTTGTTTAAAGGTTATTTTTGACGATGGAAGGATTGTGAAGGAAACAGGATTTTTCCGGACATTTGCCATCGTTCAGTGAAACAAGAAAACAGTAACACTACGTTTCGAGATCTGCAATCTGATCTCTTCTTCAGGTAAAGAACTAACCTAATACATAATTACAAACTAAGTTAAAATAAACAAATCTTACTAAAGCGTTGTGGCACGCCTAAGTCAGGAATCACAACCTACATGTTGTTGTCAACTTCACTAACACTAAAGACATGCACATAATACAAAACTATACAAAACACTAATCATTAAAAGTAAACTACGGAAACAGGTCACAATGCGTCTTCACTCGTCTACTGACCACCTACGACTGACCAGAGGGACTAGCCAATGGCAATCGTGACGGCTGGCTAAAACAAGATGGCGGAATTCTGTGGCACAAAAATCGGTAAAGGCACTGGATTTCGTAACTGGAATCGAGTCGGCTGTTTCACAGTTACCTGAGGAACAGGGTGACCGGTTTCGTTGTGAGGCCAGTCTTTTACTCAGAAAAATTCCTCCCACAAAACCCAATTTGACAATAGAGGAGAAAAAGGCCAGGTCGATCCTTGGGAAAGACGACACGGTCAAAATCTTACCTGCCGACAAAGGCAACGCTACTGTGGTACTTGACTCAGTAGCGTATAAAGAAAAGATTGCGGAAACTTTAAATACTGGCAAATATACAGTTTTAAATAAAGACCCGACTGATTCATTTGAACGCAAAGTAGCAAACACCTTAAGAAAACATAAAGAATTTTTTTCAGATAAATTTAGATCTAAATTAACTCCTCACCACTCAAAAATCCCCCATATGTATGGCCTTCCCAAAATCCACAAACCTACCATCCCTCTTCGGCCCATCATTAGTTCTCGTGATTCACCTTGCAGGGAATTGTCTAAAGTCCTCTTGGACATCTTAACGCCATTGGTAGGAAAAACTGACTCTTTCATCAAAAATTCCAGGGATTTCGTAGAGAAGTCAAAATCCCTAAAGTTGACTGAAACTGACAAACTGGTAAGTTTTGATGTCGAAAGTCTATTTACAAATGTACCAGTTCCAGAAACTCTTGGAATTATTAAATCACGTCTCAAAGAAGACCAAACATTAAAGGATAGAACTAAACTTCCCGTGCCTGTAATTATGGAACTGTTAGAACTATGCACTCAATGCAATTATTTTGAGTTAGAGGGTAAAATTTACCGTCAAGATGAGGGGATGGCAATGGGTTCTCCACTGTCTCCTATTTTCGCCAATATCTTTATGGAGGAATTCGAGCGAAAAGCTTTGGCTTCAGCTCAGTTCAAACCGAAGATTTGGTGGAGGTATGTGGATGATACCTTTGTTATTTTTTCTCATGGAGACATTGAATTAAATAATTTTTTGAATCACATTAATAGTATTTCTCCTTCCATCCGCCTCACAATGGAAGTGGAAGTCCAAAACAAGCTTCCCTTTTTGGATGTGTGTGTATTAAGAGATAGGGATGTCCTTAAGACAACTGTTTTTCGAAAGATAACACACACAGGAAAATATTTAAATTATCAATCCAACCATCAAAAATCTGTCAAAGAAGGAGTAGCCTACTCGTTGTTTGATAGAGCAAAGAGCTTGTGCTCAGATAAAGATGGACTAAAAGAAGAATTTAAGAAAATTGAATCGGATCTCAGAAGCAATGGATACCCTCAATTAGTAATTAATAAGTGCAAACGAACCAGAAGAATCATTCCTGAGTCAGAAAAACAGATTTGTGATAAATTTGCGTTTATGTCAATCCCTTATGTGCCGGGATTATCGGAGAAAATTAGAAGAGTAGGTAGAAAGTACAACATTAGAACCGCGTTTAAAACACACAACACTCTTAGACAAAGTCTCGTAAAAAACAAAACCAAAAAATGGCACACAGGATTCCAAAAACTGTGTTTACAGTATAAAATGTAGCTGCAATAGGGAATACATAGGCGAGACAAAAAGACCACTAAACGTAAGGATAAAAGAGCACAAAGAAAACACGAGAAAGGGTTTCACAGAAAAGTCAAAAATTGCACACCATTGTTGGTCCGAAGACCATCATATGAATTGGGATGAAGCCCACATAATACATCGGGAACCACATTTCTTCAAAAGGAAATTAATTGAGGCAACATACATTAAATTGGCAGACCAACCAATCAGTCAACCATCAGTCGAGATTAGGCCGCTTTGGTTGCCAATTCTAAAAAATGAACTAAAGAGAAAACCAAAAGTATCAAACGGATCGGATATTTGTAATAAACCAATGCGGAGTCACAATATGGTTTTAAGAAGTTCATCTCGCATGAACCAATAATAACGAAAGGGCCCATTCCTGTTCCCCTTCCCTTGTATTTCCGCCATCTTGTTTTAGCCAGCCGTCACGATTGCCATTGGCTAGTCCCTCTGGTCAGTCGTAGGTGGTCAGTAGACGAGTGAAGACGCATTGTGACCTGTTTCCGTAGTTTACTTTTAATGATTAGTGTTTTGTATAGTTTTGTATTATGTGCATGTCTTTAGTGTTAGTGAAGTTGACAACAACATGTAGGTTGTGATTCCTGACTTAGGCGTGCCACAACGCTTTAGTAAGATTTGTTTATTTTAACTTAGTTTGTAATTATGTATTAGGTTAGTTCTTTACCTGAAGAAGAGATCAGATTGCAGATCTCGAAACGTAGTGTTACTGTTTTCTTGTTTCACTGAACGATGGCAAATGTCCGGAAAAATTTTAAATTAATATAATAAGTGAATTGTAAGATTGTGATCCTTCCAGCAGTGCTGAATTTCTTGTCAATTCGGGTTCGAGGAATGCTAGAAGCGACCTTTTGTATCTAGGTATTGAGCATAGGTTACAGGTCTGGGTTGGATAGGTACCATCCAATTCAGACATTGTGTTTGCTCAATTTTGATTGGCCAATGTTAGGTTGATCAGATGGTGGGAGGGATTTCTAGATCCTTCCGGTGGCTTCAACCACGTTTTTCGGGGATTCTTTGCTGTGTGCTCAGAGAGAGTAGTCGTGTTAAGTGATAGCCTACTCTTGCCGTTTTGATTTTTCGGCAAGAAGGTTGAGTTGTAAGATTAAAATTTCTTTTCAAAATTTAAAGTCTCAAGTTTAAATTAATTAATCTATAATAGTCATTTTGGTTACTTGGTGAAGTCTTCAGGAGAAGTGCGAGGTACTGTGAAAGTTAGAATTTAATATTGAAATAGAAAATTACTTGATGATATTTTCCTGTTCAATTTGGTTTAGTCAGGAATAATCTACTGAAAAAGATTTAATCTTCTGAGATTCTATAGATATTTAAACAAGTTCCTAAATTTAACCTTCAAAGCCAAGCAGATAATTCTGGATAATTCAATAATTTGTAAATTGGAAATTTAGAGAAAATAAGTAGTTTGAAATTGATACAATTTTGAGTTTAACTAGTTGGACATTGTCTTTGTTCATATATTAAAGATTAATATTATCTTAATTTGTTTGATTTTTATGTTGAGAAGAAGTATTATTTTATTATTTGTTTCATTTTATTTTTGAAGAAGATTATTTTATTTTGAAGTTTAATGAAGATTTTTATTTTGAGTTTGTGTTAAAAAAAAATTAGCACTGAGAACTTGAAGGACACAATTATTGAATGATTGATTGATTGTTAATTTTAAGACTGGACTTGTGAACTTTTGATTGGTTATAAATAAGATTTAATTGAGAATAAACTCAAAGTAAAAGAAAGATAGCTTGGCGTTGCTGTATTATTAATGTCATATTTTTATTAAAATTATAGTTAATATTATACTGAGTTTAATTATTGAATTCCATTGGAACTTGTGCATTCTTAGAATAAAGGGATATTAGTTCAGAACACAATTGATCGCTCTTATACTAAAACAAAAATAGTTGTAATTGGTTTATAGAAGATAACCCTACTATAGACACGTTACACTAACTAATCAATATTTAATATAAACTACTAAAATAGTGTCGGTTCCATGTTGAATAATGAAAAAAGACAACTATTCCGGATCAAATTTTGAATTTTTTTTGCCTATTAAGCGTAATTTATTTAATTTTGCTTTTCTTTAATTTTGTTTTCTTTATAGTATTTAAAACCATGCTTTGAATAATAAAATATTAGCATAACTATAAAGTTAAACAGCGTTAACTATTTCCCCTTTACAAAAGTTAAAAATAATTATGCTTTGATAATTACACGTACAGTAATTAAAATACAAGGTAGACATTTCAAATATTCTCAACATGCAAGAAAGTACATAATTCTGCTGAACATTTTTATTTGTCAGAGGTTCCATAAGAACGGTAAGAGGTTCCTTGAAAATATCAATGCAGTTTTATAATGATAAGATATTTTTTCCTACGCCTCCCTATTTTTTGTGACCCATAAACGGGAGATAAATCCCCATTGTTCGCGCATGAGTCGCATCTGGTTTTTGAACGCGTTAAGCTCGAGTGATATCGCTAGAATTTATAAATTCTAAGTTTATATTCAGTTGTACAGAAATTCTAAAATTGTTCATTAAATCAAACTTCAATCTAAAATTAATCAAACAATTATGATATATTTCAGTGACTATGACTTATCTGAGGATTACCTGGAATGCAGTTTTATTCTTTTTAAGCTCTTGTTGTCGCGTTTCTAAAATTTTAAATTGCGTGCGACGCCACGGGTAACTGCTAGCAGTAACTAAACTTAACTATAAGTATCAATAACACAGTAAACTAAACGTCGATAATTCCTCATACTTAACAAAACATGAATACCCCTTGGCGAATATTATGTTAGATACTTTACCATCATAAAGTCTCATAACACATGTAAATCCCCCCGTATGTGATGTCCCAACTTTATACCAAATAACAGAAATACGATGTTAACTACGTACTAGGGGTTCAAATGCAGTGTATCATTAAATCCACATCACATTGACACACGGCTATAGCTGCTGTGTTGTATCAATGCATGCATCATTACACCTGCTGGTTCTCACATTTAATCACCTGTGGGTACCATGTGACTACCCTCTCACTGAGCTGCTGTGTAATTACAAACATAATTACACTTTTATTGAATAAAACTTAACTATGTATAAAATCTACACTAAACATTTTAACCATTCCCTCCATTTTTTAAAGATACTATATTTTTATAGATGAACAGTTCTAGGTCTGAGTGGTGCAGTTGTAAGAGTTATACAGACTGGAATTCCATTGAGGTCAGTATTATAAAGATGGTAATATATTTTTGAGGTAGGTACATGACGAAGTTACAGACATTCCAATGAAGGTAAAAGAATGGACTATGAGCTTACCAAGGTCTGAAGTCTTAAACAAACTCATCTCGTCTTACCAGCAGCATCAAAAGATTGGAAACATCCAGAGGCCAAGAGCTCTGACATCTGAGAAAGTGAGAGCTTCAAGGATCTGAAGACATATTCTCAGAGCCAAGACGGAAAAGGTGCCTCCTGAATCTTTTAAAAGCTAGAATCACGTCATTACATAATTATGAAGAGCTTGAAAACTAGGAGGAGGGCATTTCTATCTCGTTCATGACCTTCAGGACTGCAGCGGGTCAATTACGACACTTCTCCCTTGTCAATAACACCAGACATTGGCATCGGGCTAGAACACAAGACTAGCGTCAGGACAGAACTACTGCAACCAACGACTCATATAAGAGAGGTTAAAAACCCACGCACCTTGCTAGAGAGAAAATATGGCCGTTTCTACTACTTTGTAACGCCGCGAGGTCCAAGACTGGAGTCAAAACAGAACTACTGCAACCAACGACTCATATAAGAGAGGTTAAAAACCCACGCACCTTGCTAGAGAGAAAATATGGCCGTTTCTACTACTTTGTAACGCCGCGAGGTCCAAGACTGGAGTCAAAACAGAACTACTACAACCAACGACTCATACAAGAGAGGTTCAAAACCCACGCACCTTGGTAGAGAGAAAATATGGCCGTTTCTACTACTTTGTAACGCCGCGAGGTCCAAGACTGGAGTCAAAACAGAACTACTACAACCAACGACTCATATAAGAGAGGTTAAAAACCCACGCACCTTGGTAGAGAGAAAATATGGCCAGTTTCTACTACTTTGTAACGCCGCGAGGTCCAAGACTGGAGTCAAAACAGAACTACTACAACCAACGACTCATACAAGAGAGGTTCAAAACCCACGCACCCTGGTAGAGAGAAAATATGGCCGTTTCTACTACTTTGTAACGCCGCGAGGTCCAAGACTGGAGTCAAAACAGAACTACTACAACCAACGACTCATATAAGAGAGGTTAAAAACCCACGCACCTTGGTAGAGAGAAAATATGGCCGTTTCTACTACTTTGTAACGCCGCGAGGTCCAATACTGGAGTCAAAACAGAACTACTACAACCAACGACTCATACAAGAGAGGTTCAAAACCCACGCACCTTGGTAGAGAGAAAATATGGCCGTTTCTACTACTTTGTAACGCCGCGAGGTCCAAGACTGGAGTCAAAACAGAACTACTACAACCAACGACTCATACAAGAGAGGTTCAAAACCCACGCACCTTGGTAGAGAGAAAATATGGCCGTTTCTACTACTTTGTAACGCCGCGAGGTCCAAGACTGGAGTCAAAACAGAACTACTACAACCAACGACTCATACAAGAGAGGTTCAAAACCCACGCACCTTGGTAGAGAGAAAATATGGCCGTTTCTACTACTTTGTAACGCCGCGAGGTCCAAGACTGGAGTCAAAACAGAACTACTACAACCAACGACTCATACAAGAAAGGTTCAAAACCCACGCACCTTGGTTGAGAGAAAATATGGCCTTTTCTACTACTTCGTAACGCGGCGAGGTCCAAGACTGGAGTCAGGACATATCTACTACAACCAACGACTCATAAAAGGGAGGTTCAAAACCCACGCACCTTGGTATAGAGAAAATATGGCCTTTTATACTACTTCGTAACGCCGCGAGGTCCAATACGATAATATGACGTTTCTACTGCTTCGTAAAGCCGCGAGGTCCAAGACTGGAGTCAAGACAGAACTAGTACAACCAACGACTCATACAAGGGATTTTCAAAACCCACGCACCTTGGTAGGGAGAAAATATGGCCGTTTCTACTACTTCGTAACGCCGCGAGTTCCAATATGATACTCGGACTAAAAACGAGAAGACAAAGGGCGAGATATTGGCCGAGCTACTGCTACAGGAGAAATAAATTTGGTAAAAAATGACCGGGTCGGGCGTCGAGGGACGCTTTGTAAGAAGCAGAATGGCAGACAGACAGAACCACCAGATGAATCCGCCTTTGAGAAACGTCCGTTATATCGTACGATAGGTCCAATTACTGGATCAGTCTATTAATACGACGTGCCTTGCTTGGAATGTCCTAAACAATTTTAGAGATAGTGAGTAGTCTTATTCTAAATAACGTAACTAAAGCTTACTCTACCTAAACATATTGTAAATAATAAACATTAAGTAAATAAGAATACAGTACACCGCAACTGTTCAATACATTCAGAAATTATACATATTGTACATAATCTATTTTATACTTACTATTTGGTTGAGATATGTGTTTTCCTTTGTGGTTGGTGTGGTGTGTACTTTGTAACTTCCAATTGAACCTAAATTGGATACAACGTAAAGCGACGTTTTATTTAAACTTTATGAATGTCATGGAGTGGGAATGAATAACTGCAAATGTGGAGACCCGAGAGTAGATTGGTAGGTTTAGTCTATAGCGGAGGATGGTGTTTGGAGTCGGTGGTTCCCTCAGAGTTAAACGCAGTTGCTAGTCTACTAATACGGGCGTACCACCCCTGCCTGGTCTGACCGGAGAGTCGTACAGAGCTGGTCTCCACTTCTTCTAAGGAAACCTGACATAGATTAATGTCCAACATCTTTCCTAATAGAAGTCAACAGGAAGCGGCCCCAACCTCAACCTTACCCATCACTCCTGTCACTACTGAAGCAGCGAAAACATGTGCACTTAGGTCAAAGTGGAATTAGCCAGAAATTAGTAATAAGAGTGCGAGACAATTACTTATATTAAAACAAAATATCTGAAAACTCTTTAATAATTACATTTTTTTAAGCTTTCTGAGGTAGAATACTTAATATTAACTCGTCGTTTCGTGTTTGTGTAATACAACTAATAAAACCTGTTTGAAAACTACAAAATAGATATTGAAAGATAATGATATAAATATATATATATATACATATATATATATATATATATATATATACACATATATATATATATATATATACACACACATATATATATATATATATATATATATATTATGTTATTAACTCCACTTATAGGGTTATCTATTTATATTAATGTAATGAAAAAAAAATATTTAAGTTATTTTCATTACATTAATATATATATATATATATGTGTGTATATATATCTCGTAATAGTTTTATTATGTACCAAATACATTGTACATTTTAACCAAAGTAATTCAATTTACACACTTGCATATCCGTAAAAGAATATTTTAATAGACATAGGACTCTTCATCTATTTTATTTTCTGAAATAAATGTTCTTGTTTTATCTACAACTGTCATTGTGTAATATATAAATGCTAAAATAATTATTTTAACTGATATTTTTCACACATATATGTAAGAGAACAAAATTTATTATACAGCAATGTTATTCACTTCAGGAATAAGTATGTGGCAAATATGTGGGAGTAAACTTGGGATAAACTTATGTCCAATCTGAATCTTAAAAAACTAGCTCAATCGGTTCTTGAGATGAGTTGGGCTGAAGTATAATAAGCGGCCAAAACACCATTCAATTATCTAATAATCAACATCCATGAGTTTAAAATCTTGATATTATAATATCGTACTCTGCAACTAAACTTTATTTTATTTTCGCCTTTAATTTAGTTTTCATCTCCTAATTATAAGTGCATAAATAGAGAAATATGTACTACTTTCTTTAATTAAAATAATTTCTTTCTTACTATTGTTTGTAAATGTGTATTGATAATGATACTGTTTCTAATCCGTAAAGTTGTTTAATAAAAAGGATATTTTCTGAATTAGTAATTTTATTTTAACTAGTAATGAAACAAATAACCTTCCGATAGTATTTTACCGACAATAATATGAATTTTATAAAATAAAAATATATTGTATGCAATTCCACGTATTGATAGATGTATCCTTGTTCAACTGATTGGGATAGTACTCGTACATAGAACACTACAAACGTACCATGGTACAATAGCTCTGTACGGTACGTATATGTGACATGTATCGCCTATTTGACATTTGGAGGACTCTCCAGCTTCATTTGGCAGAGCTCTCTCCTTTCAGCTTTATCATTCATCACTCCAGCCCATTGAGACAGAGAGAAAAGCGGGGTAATCTACAGGAGTCGAGTATATTGCACACAGGTTTTTCAATTTTATATTTATTATCCCCTTATAGGTTTAAATTTACCATGAAAATTATATTATAGTAATTCTGTGCTTAATATCTGCATTAGAGTACTGACTAAGAACTGCATTATCTGGATATCCTCTTATTGTTTTGTAAAACTTGATTGCAGAAAGGGTTGAAATAAGGAGTACTGCTCTCAATATTGCATTTAAATGTCATAAAACGTAGTTACAAAATAATGTATAGACCGGCCCAAGCACTTGATTTATACTACTCAAATTTAATGCTCTAGGTTGTCACTCAAAAATAAATATTAAGGTTTTGAAAAGTCTGATTTACTTTCCTTTGAATCCTAAATAAAATAGTATTAAATCTGATAATAAATAACGATGAAGCACACTTCCTCGTGGGCTACCCTACCTTAGAAATGAGAGAATACGGTATGATGGATGAGGAGCGTTATCTTGATCGGAAACTAATACATTCCAAGATGTAATATTTTGCGAAGATTAAATACCATTCATATTGATATTGAAATATTAAGTGAGTCTTAAAAACCAGTGCGGCGTAGCCCGGAAGGACTTTAAAAGTACAAATAAGCCTATATATTCACCAGAGACTTAGGTTCTCTACGTAAGGTTTCAGTACAATCGGTTCAGTAGTTTTACGTGATTTAGTACCACACACAGATTGGCAACATTATATTTTCATATGACTACACATAGATAATTTCAGACTATTCTATACAAAACTTAAACGGTTATTGGGGATATTCAATCACGTGAACTAATAATTTTAATTACTGAATTGAAGTTTAGATGCTAATATCAATATTTATCAAATAAACAAACAATAAGGATCAGTCAAATTTAATTAAGTCCCCATAGATTTATAAAAATATATTGCTTATGATTAATGACTTCTTTCAGTTATATACACTTTTAATGCGTAGAATAAAGAAAGAAACATATTGTTTTACGGAACTAATTTTTACAAATACCTTGAAATGTATAAATACTCAAGTGTTACTTAGATGAGACCCTTATTTAAGAACAGACGAGTCTGAAAAGTCTACAAAATTTAATTTTACCTTTTTGACACCTACAGTTTTAATTAAAGTAATAATCATTGCTTTGCCAGTGAAACACTGGAAGGAGTTTCATTTCATCTCGTAGATTAAACGCTTCTGGGACGTGATTTAATGAACGAATAAGTTAAGATTAAACAAAACTGCGCAATAATATGGCGCACTCGATTTATTTTATTTAACCAATGCTTTTTCAATAGAATGCATAATGAACAGAGCTTATTAGCGTACAATTGTATCAATACATAATATAAATAAGTCGCTTTTTGTCTTGATCTGTTTTTGCATCGATAGTTTCAAAACTACTTAACGATTTTGATACGGACTCCACTGTTAGCCTCTTTTAGGCAAGTACATAGATACGATACTTTAATATTTTTATAAAAATATAATAAATATAAAAAATTATTTTTTTGAGCACTTTCATTGTTAATACTGATTAAGGCTTACGACTCGGAGGATCTAACAAAATAATGTATTACGGAGTTTTAAATTTCAAAAAGGCCTACGAAAAATTCCACGATGATATATCTATCTCTAAAGAATAACCAACAATAAACATTTTTCTCTTTATAGGTTTAGAATTTTTGTTATTATTTCCGAAGCTATTTCTCGATCGGAGTAAAAACATACACTTAACTGTGAAACTATAAATAGATTAGACTCTTTTGGAGCGCAATAACGTTTCGGTTGTATGAAAGTTTACAATTTTGTTCTTTATCGAAACAAAAAAATAAACGATCATTATGACACTTAAAAATCTTAGAAAGAAAGTAAATGAAGAAATTGCAGGAGCCAAAAATGGACGCTTTTTAATCGAAGGTGGGTTTTGTTTGTATGTATTTTCTTGATCGAAGCACAATTCAAACTCAACTGTAACACTTCAAATACGTTAGATAGAAAATTCATCTAAACGGACGGAAATTCATAGAACAAAACCTAAAATAGAACTAGTCAAAATTTTACTTACGTTTTTAATCTCTCAACCATGGATACTGAAGTAATAGGAACCTGATTTGTCTACTTATATTGAAACAAATTGTAGGGCTACCTCATATTTCATAAAAAACGTGTAGGGTGATCCGATATATCGGACCGTGACCGAAAAGGGTTAATACCGATGTAGAGGAAGTAGGGGTGGAACTCCTCATCAGATTAAAACCCTCCAGGTGACATCTTCAACACTCATCGAGTGTACAGAGAAGCATAAATTGGTTTTCGCATCATCACCTGACGGGAGAGGCTGAGCGTTTAGCGGGAGCCAATTATATAAACTTCAGTTCCCTTAACTAAATACTCATTACCTTCCCATTTCTTGCTCTCCTATATTTATTTTCTTAAATCCATGTTAGAGCGTTGCCTACCTCTACTCAAAGAAAGCTAAAAAACGTTCAATTTCATAACGTATACATTCGTTCATAACGTATTTCCTGTTTTTTGTAAACAACCCGCAACTCTATTCATACCACACTCTTGGTTATTTTAAAATCAAACAGTTTTCCAAATTGTTTGATAGCTTACATCCAAACGATAATTGCAAAATATAGCCCTTCCTAATCAAGTGGATAAGTATGATGAAACACTCGTTTTAAATCGGTTCATTCTTAGCTCCGCGAGGTTACATGTAAAACTCCTATATAATTATACTCAGTATATTTAGAAATAGATTTACTCTACGATTTTCTTATTCCATCATGTACCCATAAACCAATGTTAAAATTTTTCCTATCGTTCAGCTGAATTTCATGGCCAAATTTGCACCATCATCAAACTCGTGGAAATTAGCTTCGTGCGGACAGACAAACACACAGAAATTAAATCTTTCCGGCCCTCGAGTCATAATCCTTATCCTATAACTGTGCATTGATATACACAATACTTTATAGCAGTAATAATTTTTGTCTTATATTACATGACCAGCAACTCAACTTGACAATTTAACAATTCAGCTCTACATAAATATTAGCGAGATAAAATCAGTAAAGCGAGAGCTTCAGATGCTAGAAGAAGACCACTCCTTCATGGACGCAACATTCACCTCTACAGGTCTGTAAATGATGTGGGGATTGTTTGTGTTACAAACACAACTCTCCTCCATGTCTGCGAAGAGACAGCTGACCGCACAACTTCACATAACTCTGATGTGTTGACGACTCCACTGAAATTCCTCACGGATATAAAATGTCTGCCTTGTTTTGTGTGTTATATGCATCCAAACAGGAGCTGTAGAAATGCACAAATATCGTGAAATAGCAGTGGTACACACAACATTCAACTACTCTATAACTGTACCCTTAAAGTCTTACTTCATTTCAAGTTTAATATCTCAGCGTCTGTCTGAATATTATATCACTAATAGCATAAACCACAATAAGTACAAAGATAACACCTAACCAAAACTTATAAAAGGAGAGAGAGAGGAAGGGAGACAATTTGACAATTTCTTTATTTTCCCTGCCCTGGTTTAGACCAATGGTCCACTCTTCCACCAGGACAGGCTCCATGAAAGAGAGTGAGAGGGGGGAAGGAAGTTAAGGAGGGAAAGAGAAAGAGGGGCGGAGGAAGGGAGAGTGAGATAGATCGAGAGTTAAAGGGAGGGGGAGAGAGGGAGTGTGAGAGGGGGGGATGTGAGAGAAAGAGTGGGGGAAAGTTAAGGAGAGAAAGAGAAACGGAGGAAGGTACAGTTAGATAGATCGAGAGTTAGAGGGAGGGATGGTGGGAGGGGGAGAGAGACAATTGTATATGTAGTACATTTTTATTGATATATATATATATATATATATATATATATATATATGTATATATTATTTATCCATACACCGTGGTTGTTACTCCCTTGCAGAAAATTTAATCGAACTAACCGATGCATTTTTGTTTTTCCTTGTTATTACTATTTCGTTTTAGTTAATTATTTGAGTTATAATTGTACTATATATATTACCCTTGTGCTTCACAGTTCTGGCTAGAGTGTACGAGATGTTTATCAGTCGTTATTACATCTCAGATATAGTATGGAATATTCCGATATCATGGCTTTAGTAATAGCTAACAATTAGTTTAATATCGATGTATATTCTAATCATTATCTACGATAATCAGTTACGAGTATCGATATAAGACTGAAACTTATCCTCGTTCCAATAAAACCTAATTAGAATAAGTACTCTGTGATCTTAATCCACCTCAAACGTGAAGTTTCAAATAAGTTGTCACTGAACTTGTTACTAAACGTAAAATGTACAACGAATATACATTATTCTTAAGTATTAGGACTACTTAATTTACACACGATTGATGTTTCACTTTTATTGAGAGCCAATTAAATATAGTTTATATTTTGAGGAAAGATATTAGTTGAATAAATCAAACCTTTGAATAAAACTTAGAACCAATACTTAGTTTTTTACCAATAAGGCACTTTATTGAGATAAAATGATTACCTCAAAAAAGGAAGGAATAATTTTTTTAATAGTTCTAACGTTATTCTGTGCATGGTATGTGTTTCTTTTTCAAAGAGATCAACGAGAAATTTGTTGAGAGTTGGAATAAAAGGGTTTATTAATAATGAGCTTTGTTGTTATCAATAGATTACTGTGTCTATCTATAACCGAGGCAGAGTAGTGATGCTGGATGTTATGGAGTGACTGTTACCTCTTTAGGAATGATACTTGTTCACATGAAAAGTTATTCAGTTTCATAAAACATATTGTACAAAAAATTACTTTGTATTATTGCTTGAAAAGTAATACTGATCATTAAAACTAGTAAAACCACTCGCCAAGTTCAAATTTACAAATTTCAAGTCTATAGGTTATATTAGTTACTATTACATGTTAAAAATGTCTTATGGTTTACTCCATTTATTAACAAAGTTACCATCATGGTTGCCCGAGAGAGAATACTGTAAAAATACTCTCAGTTGAAAAATAAACTCAGTAGAATCCCATAAAATTGGTATACATAACATTCGCACTCGATTTTTCCTATGTAGAAATGAAGCTTCATACAAAATTGATAGGTCTTCAAGTCTATAGGTAACTGTTCTCAGGATATCATGTGAACAGTTAGGCTGACAGAATTGATTTTTTTCCGATTCCTCGAGATATAGACTTCGCTAACGCTAAGCCTACAAGAATACTAAATTATTGAAACAAAATATATCCACGTAAACCCTGTTAATTAATATAGCCAATGTATATATTTTCACAGACATAACTCAGCGTGATGCAATGTAATTGAACTGTACTGTATTGCATTAGAACCGCAACATGAATATTCTATTAAGGTTCTCTTCATTATTCATCGCATTCCATTGATACTAAAATGGCAGTTTAAAACTTAATAACTATTTTACTTACATAAGGTGATTTTTAATTTCGTAATTTTCGTAATTTAAATTAATTGATTTGTGTTATTAGACTAACGAATAAATTATTCTAAAATATCTATCGGAAGTGGAGGTGCCGAATCATTAGTAAACAGTAATAAGTCAATTTTAGCAATTGTGGAAGATTTGCTTTCGGTTTATGTTAACGTTTTAAAATGGATTATAATATTGAAATTTCCAAAACAGTACAGACGTGTCCTACATCCCGTGCCACGTAACAATCTTCACCTTGGTCGTATGAAAAAGTCTATTTGCTCCTGATTGGATAACATATTTTATTCTGATAGTCAGGCTACGCGTGTTTCAATTTCACACCTTAAAACTTAACATACATTTTTGTCAGCCTGTATAAAAGTGTATTTATCCTGCAATTTTCTCGTTAACATTAAATTATTCATAAGATTAATGTAAAAAATGTTTGCTGACGCTTACCAAAATCACATAATCACAAGAAGTAAGTTGTACCATCATCAAACTCCATCCTATCTACTTATACAAGTAGGTTCATGCTAAATGTTGGGTCTATAGGTCTGTTTCTTCTCGAGACATCTTGCGCATAGACAGATGGATCTTCTCAAGTTATAGGCTTCTTCATTGCTTAATATATCAAGAAAATCGTAAATATTTGGCTTTTTAAAGTCTCTTACTGTCAATTCCCTTAACAAAATCCTGCCCTTTATGATGACCATTCAAAGTATAATTTAGAACACGGGGTTTCTTAAATTTGTTGCCGACACTGAAGTACCCCAATTCCATCTTGCTTTTACATATCAGTTGTACATCTAATTCAGAATATTCAGCTGAACATTGATGAATGACTATTAGAATTGCACTAAGGATTGCCAGATTGACAGATCGTTTCTGCAATAAGCCATTGATTCCGCTGTAAAATATAATGAAGTAAACAAAATTCCCTGGAACATAAAAATATTTTACCTGCGTGTTTTTACGATTCATCAACATACTGTTTTTAACATTACTTATTTATGACATGATAAACTGGCAGGATTTATTGATCAGTACATAAGTGTTGATATTGTGATCACAGAGTCAGCAAACTTGATCTGGTGTACCGCGTCTGCCAATATTTGATAAAGCGCGTAATCTCTGAACCGCAACTGTTGATATTGGAGAGTGGATCCTCTCACAGTATTCTGGAGCTGTCAATATTGGCATCTGTTGACACGTAACCGTATCATTCAAATAAGCAAGATCATGTTTTAAAGATACTAAAGAAATATATTAACACATTCCAATTGTAGGACCATTACTTGATAACGAATAAACTGTTATAACTACTATAGCGACCACAATAAACCTGGCGTTACCTGTCTTTATAACCATGCTTTCTGAGCAACTGTTGAATTGTAATTGTAGGACCATTACTTGATAACGAATAGACTGTTATAACTACTATAGCGACCAAAGTAAAACCTGGCATTATCTGTCTTTATAACCATGCTATCTGAGCAACTGTTGAATTGTAATTGTAGGACCATTACTTGATAACGAATAGACTGTTATAACTACTATAGCGACCAAAGTAAAACCTGGCATTATCTGTCTTTATAACCATGCTATCTGAGCAACTGTTGAATTTGAATTGTTTTTTTTAATATATGCAAAGATTAATAGTGTATTTGTGGGAAAATTTAATATTACTTCAGTTTTTTACAACCGGTAGAATCAATACTTTAAAATATGATACAGCATTTAGTAGTTTGTTATGACAAAACAATATCATTTTAATATGAACAAAAACAAATATAACTTGTTGAAACTATTAAAATATTAAAATATAGTTGTGTAATCATAACACCACATAAAACGAACTTAAACCTAAATATTTTAACAAAAAGAAAAATATTTATTTATATTTTTCATGTATTATTATTTCATATTGATGGCATACTATACAGCAGTTTCCTTACTACCATTGGTTTAGTCTTATAAAATTCCAGTAATTTTATCCTTTACAGCCTCAAATATCCTTTAGTCATATAAGATCTGAAATCATACTTTAAAGTCCTCAGGCGAAATTGAAATCATTGATAACAATTCCTAATTTTAGGATGATTTACAACACCATTATCATAACTGTTTCATTAATTTTTAAGAATGGTGTAACTACAAAGATAAAGAAACGATTCAGCGAAGTATCTAAGGCTTCGCCGTATCGAAAGAGTTATCGCACAGACGGAGAAACTACCATTTGGAATGTTCACCTCAAAATCAATATTTTTTTGTTACTAAAGGGAACCTTGTGTCTCTAAGGCCTTCATATTAAGAATTAACTATCGCACAGACGGAAAAAACCGCCATTTGATCTTTTGACCTCAAAATCAATACAGCTTTTTGGTTAGACTAAAAGGAACCTTAATTCACTATGGCCTGCATATCTAGAGTGATGCCATTAGGAATTTTAACCGCAAAATCAATACATTGTTTGTTAGACTAAAGGGGGCCTTGTGTTTCTAAGGTCTTTAATTCAAGCGTTATTGCGCAGGCAGTTAAGAGAGCAAACAATGGTATGACTTGTTTAAAGCCGAGTAGGGTCCTCAATATGCAAACATTTAATCTGAAACTACTGTGCAAGTATGAATAACAGATTTTACTAGTTAATTATAACTAACGGTGGAATTCCATTAGGTGAATTACTCGGTAACAATTGATCTTGTTGATATATTTAGGTATTCCTTCTGGAAACTAAATTGAATTTGTGCTTATTTAATTTATGTCACGGGGGATAAATTTCTCATTAATAGAGAAATGCAAATAGATTCTACTGTATAACCCCATCAGCTACAAATATTTAGTCTAAAAATTTCCACATTTATTTTTAAAAGAATGTATTTATTAGACAGACTTCTTATTTATTAATTTCAAATCAAACAAAAAGTTATTTATAATAAAAAGTGATATCTAAGTAGTGGTGAGTTCATTCTGTCCCAGGATGTGAGAGATCCGGGCTCAAATCCCTGCAAGTACCATTTAGGATAATTTCCAGACTTTTACCAACGATATCTTGAAAGTTAATTTTACATATTTTTTTAACATGAACAATGGCAAATTTCCTTAAAATTTATGTTTCCCTCACAACACAACCACCGTCAAAAGCTATCTTCAAACAAGGAATATTATTTGCTCTTCAAACTTTTTTGAAATTAAATTTGATTTATATATGTATGTATATCGTTAATGATATATTGGTATCTACATACCTGAAATAATCATGCACATTGCTATATTATTGCCTAAAAATTTATATGTAGCACTAAAATTAATTCATGGACATCTAATATACAAATAATTAAATCATGTATTTTACTTATTCATAATCAAATTTTATTACTATTTTTACCACCAAAGCATTTCGTTCCGCAAGAGATATTATTTACGAAGCTAATACATTATGTAGCACAAAGTGCAGAAGCAAGTTTGCAAATTCTGCAATCTATCTCTCGGCTACTTCACATGATACAAGCACCGCTGTGTTCCTCTTCTCTTTCACTCTCTCTGTTTGGATTACTTACATATTAAAGCACATATTACAAGTTAATATCAGATATATTGTTGTAATTTAACTGACATTATACTTTCTATCAACTTGCATACTTATTGAATATAGAAATATAAGATTGCATCTTGTAGGTATATTCTAATTGACTGAGTCTTAACAAAGCTTATAAATCGAGGGATTGGAAAATATTATTTCTGTCTGTTTACCTATCTTTATATTCAAACGATAAGTTCTAGTACTTCTGTATTTTGAAAATGTGCATGAAGCTTCATTTATACACAAGTAACATCGAGTCGATAAAGCTGCATATCACTCCATTGTGCTTGGTTGAGCTTAGTTAACATTGTTACATTCGTTTAACGGGTAACCACGATTAGCACGAAACACTCGTAAAATAAATACATTTCTGAGGAAGCTAAGTACAAACACATGACATTGTAGTTATATGACATTGCGAGAAATTTCATTTAGTGACTTGTCTGACGGAAGGATGTAACAATATCTTTTCTGAAAGGATAACAGGATTTCGGACATTGGCCTTTGTTATAGGTTATAAAAGAACACAATATTTCGAAGATTGTTTACAACCCACCTGACGATGAGGATAGATTGCAATTATCGAAACGTTGTGTCATACTTTTTATAACCTATAACGATGGAAAATTTCCGAAATCCTTTTGTCCTTTCAAACTATTTATCGTCAATAAAAAACTTAAAAAATACGTTTCCGCATGGCTATATCTTTGTCTGTATAAACGTCATCTCAATGATGATATGAGCTGCAGAATATTTGCATGCAGCTTTAGAAAAGCCTTTTTTGATACACTTGTGGCGTATTCCTTTCTTGTGATATTATGTTTCTGAGATAAAAAGCATGATTACATTTATTCAATGTAAAAATATTCCCAGATCTTTACCTTCACTAATCTGAATGTTTGCTTTCAAACACCAGCACCATTAAGCCTAACATGAATATAAAGATCATCTTAATATTCCCCGAGTTCAGAGACGGTTTGAAGATAATTCTTAATCTCAGCATGCTATTGTATCTGAGAGTTCTGCAAAATTATCTTTCCATGATATTTCAACAGCATCCTTAAACGTACAAAAAAATTACAATAGGACACTTGATTGTGTGATATTCATTGGAATACATCTCTACACCCATGTTGTCTTAAATCTACATAGCTATAAATTCTTGCGGTCCATCTTTAAACTCCATCCTCGATGATTTTTTTAATAATGCTTTAATTGTTACAACAGTCGTAAAGCAGGGCAACTCTGGTATTGCTCTTTTCTTGAGATAAACTTTGACAATTTAAAGTCAAGTGGGCATTTTTAAATAATTTTATTTGAGTCTTGACATAACCATTTTTCATTAAACAATGTTTTATACATTTATAAATTCACTATTTTCATTCTTTACCTTCTCATTTCTCTAGTTACAAATAGTAACGCTGGTCGTTTTTATGCTTCCACAGTGAGATAAAAAATAGGTCCAAACCATTAACGCCGTGCCCTGTGGTACGCCACATGGGGGCCATACTACCACTACACTGCTGATGTTGGAGTCACTTGATTTACATTTATTATTGTGGTAATGTTGGTAGTGCGGTTCCACCTCATTAACCATGTATACACTCATTAATTTATTGGATTTGTACCACCACATGTAGTTGGAGGTTAAAATGTGAAAACTATCATTATAAGTGTAGTCCTTTTGTAGCTAGTAAGCGTAACAAATTCCACGTTTCTAATATGACAAAAAAGTGTGAAGGTGCAACCTTTTATCTTTGAAAGTGTTAGTTATGTTTCATATAATGGTAACATGGTGTGAAAAAACTAGGTATATAAGGAATAAAAGAATTGTCTATCTGTAAAAGCATCCCTAAAGGACATAGGATAAGTCAGCTTACAATCAATACTAAGATAATGCGTCGATCTATTTCCTAGATTCTAATGTTCTGGTTCTTGGAGAAATACCCCCTACTACCTCAGGGGGATGTCCCATAAGGTGTCGGGGGAAAATCTTAAACCTAAACTTAAGTCGATAAGCATACCATTTTAAAGGTCCAAAGTATTAGAACATCACGCCGCAAGTTAGACCTCAAAATGTTAAACACTCTAAACAAAATGGCGGCGCCTGAAAGTTTCTTTACTGATGCGCAAGTTCAAAAATGCCTTAAGTTTATTGTAACTATATCATATTAAGCTACAAAACTTAACACATAATTATTGTGCACAAACACTTACTTTAAGACGTATTCAATGACTTATTCCTCTTCTATAGGAACGGTCCACGATGGGTCAGTATAAACATTCTAATGTAGACATAGGTTGATATGCACGTCATTTTAAAGATTTAGTCAAGCAAAGAAGTATCCCGCAAACTGCACTTCGAAAGCTTTTTCCGTTACAAAATGGTGGTGGTTCAAAGATTTTAAAAGGAAACTTTAATTCAGCAGAGGATTCAGGAAGTTGTTTTGTTTAGTGTAATTTCACATTAACAATTTTTAGTAATTAGTAACGATAGCAAAACAAAACATCACCTTTCTAGATTGTTATGGGAGGTGTTCAATTGTTTCCCTCTCGTCTTCTTGGAAATATACCAAACGATGATGAAACGCTGATAACGCGTTGCTTATTACATCTACTGGAATACACGCAGCTTCTTCAACAATAAGGTGTCGTGCCATTGTTTTCACCAGGTTTGTTCTTCAGGTGCCAAATTGAGACAATAAGAATACTTCGTCACCTATATTACACTATTTCTTGTGGTCTCTGATGTCAAATATGACATCGTCTCTGATGTCGAAACGATGTAACGAGTTCATTTTGAGCTCTCTCGTCGACTTTTTTGGACCTTTTTAGACGAACATGATTCTGTGACAGCGTCAGATTCAAGACGCTGCACTAAGAGGAAGGTGAACTGAGCTAACTCAACATTCACATAAAATTATTCCTCCCCGCCGTTTTAATTTAACATTTCATGTGATTTATAGATTAAATGGTATGTTTAATTGTTTTGTATAACGCAACATTAACTAATAATATTTACTGGTCTAATGCTTTAGTGAGGTGTCCAGTTCTTAATTAGAGGTACGTAACTTAGTTCAGCCCCAGGCCGATGTCAAAGTCTCTACAGTTTAAAATCGAACATAAAAATTTAACCAACTTTCAACCCTTGGTTATTGAGTTATATAATTATTACTTAATAACCAAGTCTTGTAATAGAATGTAAGAATGAAAGTCGTTGATAACTTATTATGTTGACTTAAGAGTTTACAAACTGTTAAACTAACTCAGAGAAACCTTGCTAAATCCATTAAATATCAATGCAGCGGTTTTCTCAGTCCTTTGATGGGGCAAACAATCATTAAAGTTTAATTAATTCAAAGTTTACCTTCAAAGTAAAGCTGCTTTTCTCTTGGCGGCGGTATTGAAAGTAATCCCACTTTTTAAATAAAAAGTGGTTAAATATTCGCTCTATTTCCAAATTTATATTTATTTATATCAAATCCTAAATAAACAAAATCTTAATTAGCATATGTTTTAAAGTATTTTTAATCAAATAAAATAAATATCTTATTGCTAAAAATTTTAAAGCCACTTGTTTGAATTTAATGTTGTTACGTTAATTGAATTATTCTGGTATATTACTATTGGGAGAATTGAATTCTGTATAAACACAGTATCCAATACCACTTGAGGGCTTATAATTCTCTATTTTCTATGCAATAGTTATCCTTCTCTTAACCTTAGAAGACATTTTATACTTGACTGTACAAATCAACCGATACTTCAAATACTTAAAGGATACACCTCCTTTACGTTACGTGTTACTATTATTTCCTCGAATTCATTTAATTGTGATGAAAGCCGGTTTTATAATAATTACTGTTCACATTATCGGTCCTGTGGAACATGTTGTTAAGTATTAAGCAAGGAAAGAAACAACATTCTGTATCATTTTGGCTGCTTCTCAAGGGCAACTTCCTTTTTATTATATAAAATATCCACTTCACTTTGATTATAACGTTTTCACAAAAATAGGAAGATAATATTTGATATAAAAAATACAAGTTAGTAATATGCCGCACCACGTTTCGCCTAATTTGCATGTGAAATTCCAAGTATTTAACTCATTTTATGTTTTAGATGTTCTGAAAACAAAGATACAGGCAAAGAAATATGCATAAAAGAAATATTTACAACGCACTGATAAAAGAGAAATTGAGTCGGTCTACAGACTGATAGGTTTCAATCACCTCCACCTGATCACATTCATAAGCATTACCACCATAGATCATTATTGTCTATGTTGAAATAAAGTTTCGTCCAACATTTGAAGTCTACAGATAAAGTATTTCAAGAGATTCTTCCCACACGATACATTCAAATTTTCGTTCTTTATGTTTGGTTACTTTCAAGTATTGCCTAAAACTCTCGGCATTGTTAGGCTACATGAGTTTTTATATCAAATTTTAAAATGCCATATGATATACTAAGCTTGTTCAGTGATTTATTACTTTTTCGATTTTTAGTTTTAGTCATGGTTACCCATAAGACTAATGTAAGACTGTTTACTACCGCTCAGCCAAATCTCTTGGAGTTTCATGATGGTGTCTCAAGGTCAGTTTGTTGTATATTTATCATTTGGACATCCGGACAGAAACGACCTTTCCCAAACCCTCGAGTGATAAGCTTCGCTAACGCTCAGCTAATAAAGAAATTATTTTAAAATTAAAGATTACATTTTGGTGTAAAACTGACGGGCATACTCAAATTAAGACATATGTCTCATATATTTGTAAGTACTTAAGTTTAAGTACTATATTCCCTTTGTGATATAATCACTGATTATTTTACTCCCATGGTCGCCCATTCTTCTGCACCACGACATTTACAACATGCATAATGGTACGCCATCAGAATTTATGTTTGTATTTTTGTTGCTACAATCACCGACTGGATTACTGAGTGGTGTATTTCAGACTGAGCCTTTATAAGAAGCTATCCACTATCCTGACTGAGTTGATAATATCAAATATTCTGGCCAGTGTTGATGGTTCTTTTGATCATCGGTGTTGACTTAAACACCTTCGTCAGTGATTGCAATCCTGTGATAGAATCAAGGACCTCGTCATAGATCCTCTTTGTGTTCCATTCGATCACTTTTAGTTGTCAAATAAATGAAGACAGACTTGCCCCACCTAGTGTACTCGTAATTGGTTGAGCATTAGTGAATCCGTTCACGTCAAAGATTGCAAAATTATCATTTATATTTATTAGTGTCCACCTAAAATGAACGAATCTGTAGATTTAATATGAAAATTCATCTATATATGAAACATTGAGACCAATGATGGCGCATGTTAATCCATAGTACTGGGCTGAGCGTTAGCAAATATTTTTATATTATCTTATTGGTAACCATGATGGCAACAAAAATAGCTGTATAAATACATTTGTAAACATACAGAGTAAAATCATATGATATTTGAACATCTGATATCTTAATAAAAGTGTAAGTGAGAGAGTGCTTTTGTATGCAAGGTTTTCATTCATACATTACCTATTACACCGATTCTACTTAAATTATACATGGACTTGTACTTAAATTATTGTACCTGGGATGAATATAGGCATAATGTTATTTCTAAACGGTCTCTAAAGTAGCAAAAATCAAATTTTGGTCTCTAAAGTTTTAATACGAATAAAAATAATTCCGTTAAATTTAAAGAACTGTGCTGTGTCAACATTGTATTATGAAAGCACGACCATATGTTGATTTAATTTAACCACCATTTCCAATTTGTTTACATTAGTCGAATGAAAGCATAAAAAAGTAAACAATACTTCTTATTTGAACATCGCAGCAACATAGCAGACCAATTCTAGATTTTACGTATTGAACTACATTGTGAATTTTTACACGTAAGGTATTGAATTTGGTTTCAATAGACGTTGTTGACGCCATATTTACAGTAACTGTTGGAAAGTTACAATTAGCCATCATGCCTAGACTGAATGTTGATGTCAACAGGACATCGACTCGACCGATGATGACATTGGCAGTGTCATATTACAGTTCAATATTTCAAGAACAATCAAACCAATCTCGTCCCGTGACATTTTGCGTTGCTAATCTTTCCCAGGCCTTGATTGCATCTCTGTTGAAAGTTTAACAACAATTATATCATCCAAACTCATCTACCGAGCTTTATATAATTTACAGCTTTCGTAGTGTACTAAGTAAAAGGATATACTTATCATTTAAATAAAATGTATCAGATTTATAGTCAGAAATAGATGTGAATTATAACTAGTTGTAGGGCATAAGTAGTTTATCCATTAGTATTAATTAATGTCTTAATAGATCCCAGTTCAGTGCGCTAGTAGGTAAATACGTAGTTTACATAGAGATTTTTTACGAGATTGTACTTAACGTTAAAAAGGGTGTTCAAATATCGTGTAAACATTTTTATTTAATGTTTGTGTAAGCCATTTTTTATTTTCCTAGATATGTTATTTATATAATTTTAATTGTTTCACAAGTACCTACACACAATTCATCTCTGGGTATCTCTATACTTCTTAATAATAGTGCCTAATATCTGTACTCAGCGAAAACCATTAATATAATTTTTACTACCCTCTCTTTAGGCGTTACCTAAGAAAGTGATGGAGAATAGGTAATGTCATTTAGTATGCATTTTTGTGTCACGTCATAAAAATATGTCTGCATGATCAGTGGAACTGAGTATTCATTTTTAATATCTGATAACTTGCAGGAACAATATGAATATTCTTTGCTTACATCACACAATTTGAGACATAAATTTTTTACTAATACTTGCAATCAAATTGAAAGGAGCTGAGGACCTTTTATCTGAGAGAGAACGATTTATGCTACAAAGGAGCCGATACTGTACAAAAAATGCTGATGAGTCCTAATTTTATAAATCCAAAAGAATTTATATGAGAGAATAAATCCCTACCAAGAAATGGTAAAAAATGACAAATAACAACACTGTTTTGCCTGATATTAAATTTAAAGTGAAGTTCAGACCACTTAAGTACGTGTATGGGTATTAAGAAACATAAATACGAGAAATGCAAGAAAGACAACAGATGTAAAATTGAAAATTAAGGTAATTTTTTCAAACATTCCTCTACTCCTTGAGGTTACACTTGAAAAGAGACACAAAACGTTTGGATTAGTTTATGTAAAGCAATATGTATAGCAGAAAATGTGCATGAAAATTATCCTGGCGAATACGTCTTTAACTTTCATATAGGTTGATGGAGAGACTAAAGACTGGTTTGACAAACTGTTTCTATCATTATTTCTCCTCAACACACCATTTTTCACTGTTAGTTTTTTCACTTTCGCGGTCGCAATGCTTGATGATTTTAGTTTCTAATTACATATTTAGTTAAAAATGTCAATAAAACTTATTAGTTACTGCCTACTTTAAGAGTTTACTTACAAGTAATTTATGTAATTAATATAAAGTAAGTGCATCAGAGTTAATCTTCTCATACTTTTATGTAGCATAATTTATCAATTTTGTATGTATTTGTTTAAAACTACCATTTAAAACTAAGACGATTTTGCATGTATTCTAACGTACACTTGAGTATTCAAGTTTCCTCCAATGCACTGAAAGTTTCCTGAAATGTACTGTAACACGTAACAACCACTTCATGAATATTTCATTGTGGCTGTGTTCATTATTCAACAGACTCCATTGTGACCATTATTACTGTACATTCAAGAATTGAAAAGGGAAAGAGTTTATAACAGAGAGAGATTAATAGATTGGTTGTAAATTCTTCATTACAGACATATTTTAATATTAATCTAAATGTTTTTAAAGAATCAGACTCAATTTATTAATTTAAAACTTAATACACGTATATTAACCAATTTGCGAGACTTCTTTGGTGTAGGCTGCACGAAAATTACAAAACACATTAAACTCTTGAGAGGCCTTATAATAACCAGGTTATTCTCATAATTATGCACTTCCGGTACATATAATAGCCGTAGAATAACTTGGATATTATATATAAACAAGCCTTGTTACAAATCTATATTTCACTATGAAATATTACTCAAAATTTCGATATAAACATACCATACAAAGCACGATGAAATGTGTTTGCTATATCGTGTTTAAATAAATCTCTTAGACTCATTACGTAAACTGTTTATTACGTTTTTAATTTCAAAATTAACGCACTGCCAACTAAACCAATGTTTAGAAATTCCTTATCTACTCAGATAGACAAATAACCTCCAGAGTGGCATTACTGGGAAACTCGAATCAAGTGCTAAACTTCAGACACCGTCAGTTTTCGACCAGAATAACTCGTTTGTGGTTGATACACTTTTTTATATAATTAAAATCTTCAATTAAATATTAATGCACTTTCTGGGCTAAACTTCAGACACCGTCAGTTTTCGACCAGAATAACTCGTTTATGTTTGATACACTTTTTTATATAATTGAAATCTTCAATTAAATATTAATGCACTTTCTGGGCTAAACTTCAGACACCGTCAGTTTTCGACCAGAATAACTCCTTTGTGGTTAATACACTTTTTTATATAATTAAAATCTTCAATTAAATATTAATGCACTTTCAGGGCTAAACTTCAGACACCGTGAGTTTTTTACCAGAATAACTCGTTTGTGGTTGATACACTTTATTATAATATTGAAATCTTCAATTAAATATTAATGCACTTTCTGGGCTAAACTTCAGACACCGTCAGTTTTCGACCAGAATAACTCGTTTGTGGTTGATACACATTTTTATATTATTGAAATCTTCAATTAAATATTAATGCACTTTCTGGGCTAGACTTCAGACACCGTCAGTTTTCGACCAGAATAACTCGTTTGTGGTTGTGTACACTTTTTTATATAATTAAAATCTTCAAATAAATATTAATGCACTTTCAGGGCTAAACTTCAGACACCGTCAGTTTTCGACCAGAATAACTCAATTGTGGTTGATACACTTTTTTATATAATTGAAATCTTCAATTAAATATTAATGCACTTTCAGGGCTAAACTTCAGACACCGTCAGTTTTCGACCAGAATAACTCGTTTGTGGTTGATACACTTTTTTATATAATTGAAATCTTCAATTAAATATTAATGCACTTTCTGAGCTAAACTTCAGACACCGTGAGTTTTCGACCAGAATAACTTGTTTGTGGTCGATACACTTTTTTTATATAATTGAAATCTTCAATTAAATATTAATGCACTTTCTGGGCTAAACTTCAGACACCGTGAGTTTTCGACCAGAATAACTCGTTTGTGGTTGATACACTTTATTATAAAATTGAAATCTTCAATTAAATATCAATTCACTTTCTAGGCTAAACTTCAGACACCGTCAGTTTTCGACAAGAATAACTCGTTTGTGGTTGATACACTTTTTTATATAATTGAAATCTTCAATTAAATATTAATGCACTTTCTGGGCTAAACTTCAGACACCGTCAGTTTTCGACCAGAATAACTCGTTTGTGGTTGATACACAGTTTTATTTAATTAAAATCTTCAATTAAATATTAATGCACTTTCAGGGCTAAACTTCAGACACCGTGAGTTTTCGATCAGAATAACTCGTTTGTGGTTGATACACTTTATTATAAAATTAAAATCTTCAATTAAATATTAATGCACTTTCTGGGCTAAACTTCTGACACCGTCAGTTTTCGACCAGAATAACTCGTTTGTAGTTGATACACTTTTTTATATAATTGAAATCTTCAATTAAATATTAATGCACTTTCTGGGCTAAACTTCAGACACCGTCAGTTTTCGACCAGAATAACTCGTTTGTGGTTGATACACTTTTTTATATAATTGAAATCTTCAATTAAACATTAATGCACTTTCAGGGCTAAACTTCAGACACCGTCAGTTTTCGACCAGAATAACTCGTTTGTAGTTGATACACTTTTTTATATAATTGAAATCTTCAATTAAATATTAATGCACTTTCTGGGCTAAACTTCAGACACCGTGAGTTTTCGACCAGAATAACTCGTTTGTGGTTGATACACTTTATTATAAAATTGAAATCTTCAATTAAATATCAATTCACTTTCTAGGCTAAACTTCAGACACCGTCAGTTTTCGACCAGAATAACTCGTTTGTGGTTGATACACTTTTTTATATAATTGAAATCTTCAATTAAATATTAATGCACTTTCTGGGCTAAACTTCAGACACCGTCAGTTTTCGACCAGAATAACTCGTTTGTGGTTGATACACTTTTTTATATAATTAAAATCTTCAATTAAATATTAATGCACTTTCTGGGCTAAACTTCAGACACCGTGAGTTTTCGACCAGAATAACTCGTTTGTGGTTGATACACTTTTTTATATAATTGAAATCTTCAATTAAATATTAATGCACTTTCAGGGCTAAACTTCAGACACCGTCAGTTTTCGACCAGAATAACTCGTTTGTGGTTGATACACTTTTTTATATAATTGAAATCTTCAATTAAATATTAATGCACTTTCTGGGCTAAACTTCAGACACCGTCAGTTTTCGACCAGAATAACTCGTTTGTGGTTGATACACTTTTTTATATAATTGAAATCTTCAATTAAATATTAATGCACTTTCTAGGCTAAACTTCAGACACCGTCAGTTTTCGACCAGAATAACTCGTTTGTGGTTGATACACTTTTTTATATAATTGAAATCTTCAATTAAATATTAATGCACTTTCTGGGCTAAACTTCAGACACCGTCAGTTTTCGACCAGAATAACTCGTTTGTGGTTGATACACTTTTTTTATATAATTGAAATCTTCAATTAAATATTAATGCACTTTCTGGGCTAAACTTCAGACACCGTGAGTTTTCGACCAGAATAACTCGTTTGTGGTTGATACACTTTTTTATATAATTGAAATCTTCAATTAAATATTAATGCACTTTCTGGGCTAAACTTCAGACACCGTCAGTTTTCGACCAGAATAACTCGTTTGTGGTTGATACACTTTTTTTATATAATTGAAATCTTCAATTAAATATTAATGCACTTTCAGGGCTAAACTTCAGACACCGTCAGTTTTCGACCAGAATAACTCGTTTGTGGTTGATACACTTTTTTATATAATTGAAATCTTCAATTAAATATTAATGCACTTTCTGGGCTAAACTTCAGACACCGTGAGTTTTCGACCAGAATAACTCGTTTGTGGTTGATACACTTTTTTATATAATTGAAATCTTCAATTAAATATTAATGCACTTTCTGGGCTAAACTTCAGACACCGTCAGTTTTCGACCAGAATAACTCGTTTGTGGTTGATACACTTTTTTATATAATTGAAATCTTCAATTAAATATTAATGCACTTTCAGGGCTAAACTTCAGACACCGTCAGTTTTCGACCAGAATAACTCGTTTGTGGTTGATACACTTTTTTATATAATTGAAATCTTCAATTAAATATTAATGCACTTTCTGGGCTAAACTTCAGACACCGTCAGTTTTCGACCAGAATAACTCGTTTGTGGTTGATACACTTTTTTATATAATTGAAATCTTCAATTAAATATTAATGCACTTTCTGGGCTAAACTTCAGACACCGTCAGTTTTCGACCAGAATAACTCGTTTGTGGTTGATACACACTTTTTATATAATTGAAATCTTCAATTAAATATTAATGCACTTTCTGGGCTAAACTTCAGACACCGTCAGTTTTCGACCAGAATAACTCGTTTGTGGTTGATACACTTTTTTATATAATTGAAATCTTCAATTAAATATTAATGCACTTTCTGGGCTAAACTTCAGACACCGTCAGTTTTCGACCAGAATAACTCGTTTGTGGTTGATACACTTTTTTATATAATTGAAATCTTCAATTAAATATTAATGCACTTTCAGGGCTAAACTTCAGACACCGTGAGTTTTCGACCAGAATAACTCGTTTGTGGTTGATACACTTTATTATAAAATTGAAATCTTCAATTAAATATTAATGCACTTTCTAGGCTAAACTTTCAGACACCGTCAGTTTTCGACCAGAATAACTCGTTTGTGGTTGATACACTTTTTTATATAATTGAAATCTTCAATTAAATATTAATGCACTTTCTGGGCTAAACTTCAGACACCGTCAGTTTTCGACCAGAATAACTCGTTTGTGGTTGATACACTTTTTTATATAATTGAAATCTTCAATTAAATATTAATGCACTTTCTGGGCTAAACTTCAGACACCGTCAGTTTTCGACCAGAATAACTCGTTTGTGGTTGATACACTTTTTTATATAATTAAAATCTTCAATTAAATATTAATGCACTTTCAGGGCTAAACTTCAGACACCGTGAGTTTTCGACCAGAATAACTCGTTTGTGGTTGATACACTTTTTTATTATATAATTAAAATCTTCAATTAAATATTAATGCACTTTCTGGGCTAAACTTCAGACACCGTGAGTTTTCGACCAGAATAACTCGTTTGTGGTTGATACACTTTTTTATATAATTGAAATCTTCAATTAAATATTAATGCACTTTCAGGGCTAAACTTCAGACACCGTCAGTTTTCGACCAGAATAACTCGTTTGTGGTTGATACACTTTTTTATATAATTGAAATCTTCAATTAAATATTAATGCACTTTCTGGGCTAAACTTCAGACACCGTCAGTTTTCGACCAGAATAACTCGTTTGTGGTTGATACACTTTTTTATATAATTGAAATCTTCAATTAAATATTAATGCACTTTCAGGGCTAAACTTCAGACACCGTCAGTTTTTCGACCAGAATAACTCGTTTGTGGTTGATACACTTTTTTATATAATTGAAATCTTCAATTAAATATTAATGCACTTTCTGGGCTAAAACTTCAGACACCGTCAGTTTTCGACCAGAATAACTCGTTTGTGGTTGATACACTTTTTTATATAATTGAAATCTTCAATTAAATATTAATGCACTTTCTGGGCTAAACTTCAGACACCGTCAGTTTTCGACCAGAATAACTCGTTTGTGGTTGATACACTTTTTTATATAATTGAAATCTTCAATTAAATATTAATGCACTTTCTGGGCTAAACTTCAGACACCGTGAGTTTTCGACCAGAATAACTCGTTTGTGGTTGATACACTTTTTTATATAATTGAAATCTTCAATTAAATATTAATGCACTTTCTGGGCTAAACTTCAGACACCGTCAGTTTTCGACCAGAATAACTCGTTTGTGGTTGATACACTTTTTTATATAATTGAAATCTTCAATTAAATATTAATGCACTTTCTGGGCTAAACTTCAGACACCGTCAGTTTTCGACCAGAATAACTCGTTTGTGGTTGATACACTTTTTTATATAATTGAAATCTTCAATTAAATATTAATGCACTTTCTGGGCTAAACTTCAGACACCGTCAGTTTTCGACCAGAATAACTCGTTTGTGGTTGATACACTTTTTTATATAATTGAAATCTTCAATTAAATATTAATGCACTTTCTGGGCTAAACTTCAGACACCGTCAGTTTTCGACCAGAATAACTCGTTTGTGGTTGATACACTTTTTTATATAATTGAAATCTTCAATTAAATATTAATGCACTTTCTGGGCTAAACTTCAGACACCGTCAGTTTTCGACCAGAATAACTCGTTTGTGGTTGATACACTTTTTTATATAATTGAAATCTTCAATTAAATATTAATGCACTTTCTGGGCTAAACTTCAGACACCGTCAGTTTTCGACCAGAATAACTCGTTTGTGGTTGATACACTTTTTTATATAATTGAAATCTTCAATTAAATATTAATGCACTTTCAGGGCTAAACTTCAGACACCGTCAGTTTTCGACCAGAATAACTCGTTTGTGGTTGATACACTTTTTTATATAATTGAAATCTTCAATTAAATATTAATGCACTTTCTGGGCTAAACTTCAGACACCGTCAGTTTTCGACCAGAATAACTCGTTTGTGGTTGATACACTTTTTTATATAATTGAAATCTTCAATTAAATATTAATGCACTTTCTGGGCTAAACTTCAGACACCGTCAGTTTTCGACCAGAATAACTCGTTTGTGGTTGATACACTTTTTTATATAATTGAAATCTTCAATTAAATATTAATGCACTTTCAGGGCTAAACTTCAGACACCGTGAGTTTTCGACCAGAATAACTCGTTTGTGGTTGATACACTTTTTTATATAATTGAAATCTTCAATTAAATATTAATGCACTTTCTGGGCTAAACTTCAGACACCGTCAGTTTTCGACCAGAATAACTCGTTTGTGGTTGATACACTTTTTTATATAATTGAAATCTTCAATTAAATATTAATGCACTTTCTGGGCTAAACTTCAGACACCGTCAGTTTTCGACCAGAATAACTCGTTTGTGGTTGATACACTTTTTTATATAATTGAAATCTTCAATTAAATATTAATGCACTTTCTGGGCTAAACTTCAGACACCGTCAGTTTTCGACCAGAATAACTCGTTTGTGGTTGATACACTTTTTTATATAATTGAAATCTTCAATTAAATATTAATGCACTTTCAGGGCTAAACTTCAGACACCGTCAGTTTTCGACCAGAATAACTCGTTTGTGGTTGATACACTTTTTTATATAATTGAAATCTTCAATTAAATATTAATGCACTTTCTGGGCTAAACTTCAGACACCGTCAGTTTTCGACCAGAATAACTCGTTTGTGGTTGATACACTTTTTTTATATAATTGAAATCTTCAATTAAATATTAATGCACTTTCTGGGCTAAACTTCAGACACCGTCAGTTTTCGACCAGAATAACTCGTTTGTGGTTGATACACTTTTTTATATAATTGAAATCTTCAATTAAATATTAATGCACTTTCTGGGCTAAACTTCAGACACCGTCAGTTTTCGACCAGAATAACTCGTTTGTGGTTGATACACTTTTTTATATAATTGAAATCTTCAATTAAATATTAATGCACTTTCTGGGCTAAACTTCAGACACCGTCAGTTTTCGACCAGAATAACTCGTTTGTGGTTGATACACTTTTTTATATAATTGAAATCTTCAATTAAATATTAATGCACTTTCAGGGCTAAAACTTCAGACACCGTCAGTTTTCGACCAGAATAACTCGTTTGTGGTTGATACACTTTTTTATATAATTGAAATCTTCAATTAAATATTAATGCACTTTCTGGGCTAAACTTCAGACACCGTGAGTTTTCGACCAGAATAACTCGTTTGTGGTTGATACACTTTTTTTATATAATTGAAATCTTCAATTAAATATTAATGCACTTTCTGGGCTAAACTTCAGACACCGTCAGTTTTCGACCAGAATAACTCGTTTGTGGTTGATACACTTTTTTATATAATTGAAATCTTCAATTAAATATTAATGCACTTTCTGGGCTAAACTTCAGACACCGTCAGTTTTCGACCAGAATAACTCGTTTGTGGTTGATACACTTTTTTATATAATTGAAATCTTCAATTAAATATTAATGCACTTTCTGGGCTAAACTTCAGACACCGTCAGTTTTCGACCAGAATAACTCGTTTGTGGTTGATACACTTTTTTTATATAATTGAAATCTTCAATTAAATATTAATGCACTTTCTGGGCTAAACTTCAGACACCGTGAGTTTTCGACCAGAATAACTCGTTTGTGGTTGATACACTTTTTTATATAATTAAAATCTTCAATTAAATATTAATGCACTTTCAGGGCTAAACTTCAGACACCGTCAGTTTTCGACCAGAATAACTCGTTTGTGGTTGATACACTTTATTATATAATTGAAATCTTCAATTAAATATTAATGCACTTTCTGGGCTAAACTTCAGACACCGTCAGTTTTCGACCAGAATAACTCGTTTGTGGTTGATACACTTTTTTATATAATTGAAATCTTCAATTAAATATTAATGCACTTTCTGGGCTAAACTTCAGACACCGTGAGTTTTCGACCAGAATAACTCGTTTGTGGTTGATACACTTTTTTATATAATTGAAATCTTCAATTAAATATTAATGCACTTTCTGGGCTAAACTTCAGACACCGTGAGTTTTCGACCAGAATAACTCGTTTGTGGTTGATACACTTTTTTATATATAATTGAAATCTTCAATTAAATATTAATGCACTTTCTGGGCTAAACTTCAGACACCGTCAGTTTTCGACCAGAATAACTCGTTTGTGGTTGATACACTTTTTTATATAATTGAAATCTTCAATTAAATATTAATGCACTTTCTGGGCTAAACTTCAGACACCGTCAGTTTTCGACCAGAATAACTCGTTTGTGGTTGATACACTTTTTTATATAATTGAAATCTTCAATTAAATATTAATGCACTTTCTGGGCTAAACTTCAGACACCGTGAGTTTTCGACCAGAATAACTCGTTTGTGGTTGATACACTTTTTTTATATAATTGAAATCTTCAATTAAATATTAATGCACTTTCTGGGCTAAACTTCAGACACCGTGAGTTTTCGACCAGAATAACTCGTTTGTGGTTGATACACTTTTTTATATAATTGAAATCTTCAATTAAATATTAATGCACTTTCAGGGCTAAACTTCAGACACCGTCAGTTTTCGACCAGAATAACTCGTTTGTGGTTGATACACTTTTTTATATAATTGAAATCTTCAATTAAATATTAATGCACTTTCTGGGCTAAACTTCAGACACCGTCAGTTTTCGACCAGAATAACTCGTTTGTGGTTGATACACTTTTTTATATAATTGAAATCTTCAATTAAATATTAATGCACTTTCTGGGCTAAACTTCAGACACCGTGAGTTTTCGACCAGAATAACTCGTTTGTGGTTGATACACTTTATTATAAAATTGAAATCTTCAATTAAATATTAATTCACTTTCTAGGCTAAACTTCAGACACCGTCAGTTTTCGACCAGAATAACTCGTTTGTGGTTGATACACTTTTTTATATAATTGAAATCTTCAATTAAATATTAATGCACTTTCTGGGCTAAACTTCAGCCACCGTCAGTTTTCGACCAGAATAACTCGTTTGTGGTTGATACACTTTTTTATATAATTGAAATCTTCAATTAAATATTAATGCACTTTCAGGGCTAAACTTCAGACACCGTCAGTTTTCGACCAGAATAACTCGTTTGTGGTTGATACACTTTTTTATATAATTGAAATCTTCAATTAAATATTAATGCACTTTCTGGGCTAAACTTCAGACACCGTGAGTTTTCGACCAGAATAACTCGTTTGTGGTTGATACACTTTTTTATATAATTGAAATCTTCAATTAAATATTAATGCACTTTCTGGGCTAAACTTCAGACACCGTGAGTTTTCGACCAGAATAACTCGTTTGTGGTTGATACACTTTTTTATATAATTGAAATCTTCAATTAAATATTAATGCACTTTCTGGGCTAAACTTCAGACACCGTCAGTTTTCGACCAGAATAACTCGTTTGTGGTTGATACACTTTTTTATATAATTGAAATCTTCAATTAAATATTAATGCACTTTCAGGGCTAAACTTCAGACACCGTCAGTTTTCGACCAGAATAACTCGTTTGTGGTTGATACACTTTATTATAAAATTGAAATCTTCAATTAAATATTAATTCACTTTCTAGGCTAAACTTCAGACACCGTCAGTTTTCGACCAGAATAACTCGTTTGTTGTTGATACACTTTTTTTATATAATTGAAATCTTCAATTAAATATTAATGCACTTTCTGGGCTAAACTTCAGCCACCGTCAGTTTTCGACCAGAATAACTCGTTTGTGGTTGATACACTTTTTTATATAATTGAAATCTTCAATTAAATATTAATGCACTTTCAGGGCTAAACTTCAGACACCGTCAGTTTTCGACCAGAATAACTCGTTTGTGGTTGATACACTTTTTTATATAATTGAAATCTTCAATTAAATATTAATGCACTTTCTGGGCTAAACTTCAGACACCGTGAGTTTTCGACCAGAATAACTCGTTTGTGGTCGATACACTTTTTTTATATAATTGAAATCTTCAATTAAATATTAATGCACTTTCTGGGCTAAACTTCAGACACCGTGAGTTTTCGACCAGAATAACTCGTTTGTGGTTGATACACTTTTATTATATAATTGAAATCTTCAATTAAATATTAATGCACTTTCAGGGCTAAACTTCAGACACCGTCAGTTTTCGACCAGAATAACTCGTTTGTGGTTGATACACTTTTTTATATAATTGAAATCTTCAATTAAATATTAATGCACTTTCTGGGCTAAACTTCAGACACCGTCAGTTTTCGACCAGAATAACTCGTTTGTGGTTGATACACTTTTTTATATAATTGAAATCTTCAATTAAATATTAATGCACTTTCTGGGCTAAACTTCAGACACCGTCAGTTTTCGACCAGAATAACTCGTTTGTGGTTGATACACTTTTTTATATAATTGAAATCTTCAATTAAATATTAATGCACTTTCAGGGCTAAACTTCAGACACCGTCAGTTTTCGACCAGAATAACTCGTTTGTGGTTGATACACTTTTTTATATAATTGAAATCTTCAATTAAATATTAATGCACTTTCTGGGCTAAACTTCAGACACCGTCAGTTTTCGACCAGAATAACTCGTTTGTGGTTGATACACATTTTTATATAATTAAAATCTTCAATTAAATATTAATGCACTTTCAGGGCTAAACTTCAGACACCGTGAGTTTTCGATCAGAATAACTCGTTTGTGGTTGATACACTTTTTTATATAATTAAAATCTTCAATTAAATATTAATGCACTTTCAGGGCTAAACTTCAGACACCGTGAGTTTTCGATCAGAATAACTCGTTTGTGGTTGATACACTTTATTATAAAATTGAAATCTTCAATTAAATATTAATGCACTTTCTGGGCTAAACTTCAGACACCGTGAGTTTTCGACCAGAATAACTCGTTTGTGGTTGATACACTTTTTTATATAATTGAAATCTTCAATTAAATATTAATTCACTTTCTAGGCTAAACTTCAGACACCGTCAGTTTTCGACCAGAATAACTCGTTTGTGGTTGATACACTTTTTTATATAATTGAAATCTTCAATTAAATATTAATGCACTTTCTGGGCTAAACTTCAGACACCGTCAGTTTTCGACCAGAATAACTCGTTTGTGGTTGATACACTTTTTTATATAATTGAAATCTTCAATTAAATATTAATGCACTTTCTGAGCTAAACTTCAGACACCGTCAGTTTTCGACCAGAATAACTCGTTTGTGGTTGATACACTTTTTTATATAATTGAAATCTTCAATTAAATATTAATGCACTTTCTGGGCTAAACTTCAGACACCGTCAGTTTTCGATCAGAATAACTCGTTTGTGGTTGATACACTTTTTTATATTATTGAAATCTTCAATTAAATATTAATGCAATTTCTGGGCTAAACTTCAGACACCGTCAGTTTTCGACCAGAATAACTCGTTTGTGGTTGATACACATTTTTATATAATTGAAATCTTCAATTAAATATTAATGCACATTCTGGGCCTTGTAAATAACCGTGTTGTTCTATGGCAAAATATTTATTATTTTTGTTCACACTACTTTAAAAATGTATACACTTATGTCTAGAGCGATACATCTTAAAACAGGCATACATTTATATTGCAGGAAGACATACTTATTTATATTTTCCTGTGACTTTGAAATGAACAATGTACTGTTGTTTTTCTTCGATAGTTTTAAATTGTATCCCACTTTATTCTACTAAATTCTATTTATTCCCGGTTAATGTCTCTTGTCGGGTACACAGTGATGTGCTTTATACAGAATCTTCAAAAATATAAATATTTTTTTTATTTCTTTTAACATTATGTTTTTGTATTTAACTTTACATTTAAGTTTTTCGCACCAAAACTCTTTCGTATTGTTTAGTATTTCAGAAAACTACATTTTTTGCAGCGAATTAAAATTGAAAACTTTCATACAATTACATGAAACTTATATTTTTAATATCCTCTGGCATTTCAAATTCGTTTCTTGCATTGTGTCATCTTTGTTGGAAATGATTTAATCCCTTGTATTTCTGATATTTAAGTTATAAATATAATAAATTACTGAATAAAGTAATATGCTAAGCTAATATGTTTTGCCAAATAAAATATAATTTTTAAAGTGGACCAAATACAATCGTCCAAGAGGCGTTTTTAACCAAGGATCATAAAGATACACTGAAAAGATCACGATATATACATACTAGATATGAACATTATTTTGTATACCTGTATTATATTTTGTATGTCTTCTGCACTCTCTAAGATAAACAGTTTTTAACATTTACATACGAACAGTAGACATTTCGAAACTTTTTATTTAGTGAGGCTGGTTTATGCGAAGTATTACCTAAGAAATTGGAAATTCCTAATCCCACATTGAGCTGAATATGAACCAGTTTGAAAATGTATTAGCACCGTAATAACAAAATAAAAACAATATTTACCATGCTCCAGTCAGTACATTGCATACAATACCAATTACAAAATCGTATTATTAAACTTACGAATTTATTCGGTAGAAAAAGATCTAATCAGTTAAATAAAATCGTAGAAATATTTCTAAACAAAATTTTGTTCATAATACGTTTGTTATTTATACCACAATATTAACTCATCTACGCACATTTATACACAGTATATATATGTTTTCAAACAAATGCTTTGTTAATTCCGTTTAATTGTTACTCAACATCCCATAACAATACTTTTTTGACGTATTGTTTAGAAAAAAAAATGTTTGTTCAAAAATAGGTTGAGTAAAAATTGTACATTTTCAGCGTCCTATTTGGCTAAATTACGGTTTGCTTACACTACCCCTGAATAATGATACTAGAAACTGTATTTACACTCTTCAATAATGTTCATGAATTCTCCAGCTACGTGAAAATTTGGAAAATGAGTGATTAAGTGCACTGGTTAAGTAAAGAGAAGCGTTTCATATACTGACATTTTGCACTTAAAGGAAATAAAATTAATTTTACAATTACACAGAAAAATAAAATAAATCTGAAATACACTTTAGTAAACAGAGAGAGCGTTGAGTTGGCTACCAAAATAAATAGCCTGGAGGTAAAATGTAAGCTCTTCTATAGTCACCAAGGGATTTGTAAGTGAGGAAGGCACTCTATATTCTACAAGAAACATCTTCATCTCTTTGACGACAATAATACACTTCAGCTGTGACTCATTCTTTGTACAGGGTCTCTATTATTGAGATGCGGTCTTTGACACACTTCCTTATACATAACCTTTGTAAAACAGACGCTGCTAGATAACTTTCCCGCTTTATTTTCCAAAAGAACAAGGGCTAAAGAAGCATATTATGTATATGCAATAATGTTGCTTTATTCTATACATAAACTGCGTAGTAAAAGATTATATGGTAGTTAAAAATAGTAGAATAATACATCTGTAGTTCGTTGAATGTATATACAAGGGTATGTTTATATAAATGACAATGATAAAATCAGAAATTATTTGACCGATTTTATGAACATTTGTACAAATATATCCTCCTAAAGCCGTCTGGTCACCCTGATCCTAGAGTCCCTGTGCAATATGAAGAATGAGATCAGTAATCAATCTTGATCATTCTATGTTTAAACATGGATGTATAATCAATGTTTAATGCCATGTGATTAATAGGCCCCGAGTTTTAATTCATCAATTAGAACCTTCTGTATAGCCGAAAAACCGTACAGAAGGGCGAAGGGATATGCGCACGCGAGCCGGTCGTCTGATTGATGGACAGGAGAGAGAGGTGTCTTTTCCAAGAACTTTGAGTTTTCCCTTGAAACCCATCCTTCGGTATTCTCGTGACACAAGAGGCAAGAACTGGAATATTACTGATTTATTTAGTTGTCTCGTGGATATTTCCAAATAAAAGGTGTTCCGATAGTTCGGTTCATTTAAATGAGTCACAGAATGGTAGAGTGTATACGAAGTCAATGTTTCACGGATGGCTAGTAGAGCCTCGGCCGCGCGCACAGACGATAGTTCGGTTCTTTTAAATGAGTCACAGAATGGTAGAGCGTATACGAAGTCAATGTTTCACGGATGGCTAGTAGAGCCTCGGCCGCGCGCACAGACGATAGTTCAGTTCTTTTAAATGAGTCACAGAATGACAGAGCGTATACGAGTATAATTTTTCCCGGATGGCTAGTAGAGCCTTGGCCGCGCGCACAGACGATAGTTCGGTTCTTTTAAATGAGTCACAGAATGACAGAGTGTATACGAGGTCAATGTTTCTCGGATGGCTAGTAGAGCCTCGGCCGCGCGCACAGAATACCTATCTGTATAAGGTATATTCTCAGAGAGAGTATATTGTTTATAATCAGCTGTCTAGTAAATTGAACCCATTTGTTTCTAATTAGTCAAGTTTTATACCTGACCATAGCAAAAATAAATGTTAATGATATTACATCGTTGTCAAATCAGGAAGCGGATAGTGTCATGTATTATTTTATTCACTGAGTGTAGTAACTTTTAAAAAATCGGTCCAACTAAAATGTACATTAACTTAATTAAACTCTAAATCAGAGAATATTTGATACTGATATCATCAAGAAACAGTCAATTTTACATGCTAGAAACATTAGTAAAAATACTCTGTGGCAAACATGCATTGTTATTAAACTGTCAACCGGAAGCAATCAAGTTCTGGAGGAGATCAATTACGAGAAACGTCCATGGGACGAGATTTGTTTTTTGTTTCCCAAACTCCTGCACTGTGATTGGGCACTTTCAAGGTCATAATTTGTCGAGCAGATGTCCTGTTCACATCCGTACATACTGTGGACATGACGGCTTATTGTAACTTTCCAATTTTTACTCGTGACAAAGGCACTGGACCCGGGGTTTGTTATTTTTGTTAAAATATATGGCCCGTTAAATATAGTCAAATACTATTTTGTGTTGAATATATATAATATTTTTTATGTTTTGTGTATATATGTATATATACAAAACACAACACAATATTCTCCTTACTTTATCTACCAATGTTTTTTATGTACAAACATTACTGCCAATGTTATTTACTATGATTTATTTTATTATTTCTCGAATTATTCTGAATACCCACTAAAGACATAAAAATCCTTGTATATAATCTACGCTTATCGATAAGGATTTCTTTATCACGCTTATGTCCTGAGATATGTTTATGAATTTCCGGTTACTCCAGTATTTATATGAGAGATTAAAGTATTTCTGGAGATACTTCTTAAACGTCTGAAACTGTTAAAGGTTTTGTTCAGAGCTTTCATGGGATTTACAATATTATGTAGAAAGACCAACAACGCGATCGATAAGTAATAAAAGTGCTGTTAATTAGGAATTCGTGAATGTATTATTATTGATTATATTCTTTACAACTTTTACGCTAACAGCCTACACATCGATTATGTCACTAGAGTGACAAGCAGATTAAAACTTTGTATATATAACAGGACATACTTCATGTTGACCAAATCTATACACAACACACAGTCGGGTTTGTTCAAACGTGTATCACTCAAGAGTACCAGTGTTAACTTGGTATATAGAACAGGACATACTTCATGTTGACCAAATCTATACACAACATACAGTCGGGTTTGTTCAAACGTGTATCACTCAAGAGTACCAGTATTAACTAGGTATATAGAACAGGACATATTTCATATTGACCAAATCTATACACAACATACAGTCGGGTTTGTTAAAACGTGTATCACTCAAGAGTTACAGTATTAACTTGTTATATAGAACAGGACATACTTCATGTTGACCAAATCTATACACAACACACAGTCGGGTTTGTTCAAACGTGTATCACTCAAGAGTACCAGTATTAACTTGGTATATAGAACAGGACATACTTCATGTTGACCAAATCTATACACAACATACAGTCGGGTTTGTTCAAACGTGTATCACTCAAGAGTACCAGTATTAACTAGGTATATAGAACAGGACATATTTCATGTTGACCAAATCTATACACAACATACAGTCGGGTTTGTTAAAACGTGTATCACTCAAGAGTTACAGTATTAACTTGGTATCTAGAACAGGACATACTTCATGTTGACCAAATCTATACACAACACACAGTCGGGTTTGTTAAAACTTGAATCACTCAAGAGTACCAGTATTAACTTGGTATATAGAACAGGACATACTTCATGTTGACCAAATCTATACACAACACACAGTGGGTTTGTTAAAACGTGTATCACTCAAGAGTACCAGTATTGATTATAACGATGTCTGATTTGATGGATTTGTATCGTATCACACATACAAATACGGAAAAATTAGGTAAACAGAAAAAGATTTTTACATAATACTGTAGGGTGAAAGAACGTAATCGTAATCAGCTATTCCGTTTAAACATTGTGTTATGACAACTAGACCATATGTTTCATTAATTTAACCACTATTTTGAATTTTTTTATATTTATTTCTTGAAAACAAGAGTAAGCTTGATAGTAACAACACTTCTTATTTCAACGTTCTCTGCAACAACTGTTAAGCGCAGAGTAAGAAAGTTAAAGGTTTTAGAAAAATATACTTTTAACTGTACATTAGGCAAGTACGCAGTAGGGTTAAGTACGCAGTTCTTGGCCTGTTCTCTAATACAGATAATAAAATCAAAGTTGCAATCTAACATTTACTATACACTAATAGACTGATATAAAATCCATCTTAGTCGTTATTCGTAGGCTTCGTAAATAGGCTTCTCAGATCTCTTATTTATCTATGTCATATTTCCTTTATCGGGGAAACAAAGCAAAATCAGCTATGGAAAAAAAAGTATTCAGACCAGTTACTGACAGTGATACATCACTCAATTGGACAGATAAAGAAAAGTACCGTATAGAAAGTTTACATTAGGAATTTCATACTATCTTTGTCCATTATTCCTTTTGAATTTCCGAGGGATCAATAATGGTCATTCTTATATCCACAATACAATTGATTCTACAGTAGCCAGAGATCGTAGCAGGAGTTTCATTCAGGAACTATTTGCTGAGATTAAGTCAAAAGGGCTGGAAAACTTGCATTTCTGTCTTTCTATATATCTGTCTCTCCACACAATATCACGAAAACGAACTGAACTTTCGATAATACAATTGTGCGTTTAGCTTTATTTCTATTTTAGGAAAAGTGAGATCAATTTTTACTATTACTATTTAAATACTGACATGAAAGCTAATTTCATGAGAGAAAAAATCTCAATGTATAATTTAGCACGATATCTTGAAAAAAACCCATCTCCAGACTAGAAATTTTGCATGAATCTTTATTACACATATATAATAAAAGTTATATTATAGTGAAATGTGAACCATGATATTTGAAGTGTCCTTGATAGCCATCCCGAGAGTGAAATGAGCTATGGATTTGAAATTGTGTATGCAACATCAGCGAAACCTGTTACGACACATGGTGTGGTCTTTGTATTACTTCGACGGCGTGATGGTGAATGGATGAACTTTGACATTGGAGGCTAGGTCTCACTGGCCTTCAAATATAGTTATACCACGATCAAGTTTTTCTTAGATTGGACTTCATATAAAATTGTATAGCTCCGTTAGTCGTTATTTCTTACGAGCCTGTCGGTCCATCTAAATTATTCCATTGCTTTGAAGTTGTGTATATGTCTAGGGAATTTCTTTTCTAGACTGCACTTTTTAGAGCCTAAGAGTTTTATTAAAAGTGAGTGAGAATTTAAAACGTGCATAGGTTTTTGTTAAATCATTTTATTGATGGAGTTCAAAAAGTAACAACTAATATTTATGTTTACATTTTTATATTAACCAGAGTAAAATCAAAATTTTAATTTAAACTAGTAGTGAAAATAAAATCCTAGGTTAAATCACGTGATCATGGGACAGATTATTGTATTTGCTAGTAAATTTTAATGTTTTAGAGTTTCTTTTAAGAGTAAAACTTCAAGACGACGTTGTCAAACTGTGTTCAGAATGTTCTTGGTGTTTCCTTAAGAAGTCTTTTGTTGCGTTGATACATTGTTTCCCCTACTTTTGGATTTATGGTGTAAACTGCATAATTCTATTTCCTACGTAACACTTTAATTTGTAAAAAAATCCAAAGATCTAGTGCAAATGTGTATATACTTAAAAAAAATAATAAACTATCATTTTTTCAATTTACTTGTGAATACAATTAGCTCAGACACCGGGAGTTAAAGTAAGAACAGACATATTTCACCGGCCGTTCGGTCAAAAATATTCATGTACAGCGTTCTTGTAAAACTATTAATAATTCAATTTACTTTCTTTCATGCACAATTTATTTACAAAACTATTCACTTCTATTAACCTTATTATTATTTTTCTTCTATTAAATTGAACTTTCTGTTATACCTTCCATTTATTCTTTTAATGTAAATTAGTATACCTGTTGTAATAATTTTAAATAACTATGTAAATACTGAAATTGGTTGTTATTTTTTTCAATATACATAGTTTAAACTGATAAAAAGTATAAAGAAATATTTTAGTATCATTTCTTTATAACAACACTTTGTTCTTTAAACATCATTTAGCTATCTAGGTCTTAAAGATGAGACTGGATGTTCCACACCTCACAAAATAACAGTTAAAGTGTTAACATCGGCACCTATACATGTATAATCTCACCTATCGGTCACTGTCTCAGTTCTATTCTAATGGCACATACAAGGTATATCCTGCTATAGAAATCGTTATTGTACTAGAAACTATACAAAGTAACGGTGCCCTATTAGTTACTTCCTCCGTCCCTTTATACAACATATATTCAGTTTATCTTGCTAGACAAATCGTGGTTGTACCCAGAAACTATGAAGCGCGATAAGGAGAGAGTGTGGCGGGTGTGATTGTTATGGAGCTTTGTAGTGGTTCGCTTACTGATGGTAACAATCTTTTCCAGAGACACAAGGGACGGTGACATTTAGTCACTGCCTCAGTCCCATTGTACATTACATATACAGTATATCTAGCTAGACAAATCGATGTTGAGCTCACAAGCTATGAAGTGCAATAAGGAGAAAGTGGTGGGTGTGATTGTTATGGTGGTCAGTTGTGGATCTAGGACTGATGCTGACAATCTGTTCCAGTGACAAAGTAACGGTGACCTATTATTCACTGCCTCAGTCCCTTTCTCGACAATAACTTTTTTTTTACAACGTACTGTTAGATCATCCACTAAATATTACTTGAATATCATGACAATTACTATCACATTGAGAAAGGAAAAGATGTGTTTACTTTTTGGCTGGATATTCTACTAAAACCAAAATACCCTATACAAAATAAATATTTTTGAGAATTAAACAATTAGTTATATACGAGCAAAAATAATTTATTTTTCTAAAAGCTAATTTGGATTATGTGTGGTAATACTCATTTCTGTCAGCACTTCAGTGGTCGTAGTCTATAAACTGCTGCATATTTCAATTTGCTACTAACGGACTCCATATGCCCGCATGTAATATCTAATACTTTTAGATCGACTTATGCTTGAAAATATGTGCAACAAAGCACGCTAGTGTGCCCAGTGCTTTGTCTAAACAGAATATGAGCCACGATTTAGAATCGTTATAATTATAAGTCCTCCTGTTAATGTTCCCGCCAGTGTTCAGTACGGTCTGAACATGAATGAATTATTATTCATGAATGACAATGCAATTGTGTTAGGCAGTATACGTATTAAAATTAATAACTACGATTGTCGTAACAACAGTGACGTAGTATGAATGATATATGTCAAAATTAATATTATACTTATGACTTTAACTCCATTATAATACATTTGTCAACTTCCTTTATTCATTAGGGATTTCTATCTCTGTTACTTAATAGAGACTAATGTACATCGCCGCGCTTATCATGTTTGAATCTTTTAATCTAAAATTATCTTAATTTATTAAATGTTTATATAAAATGACCCTAAAACAAAGTAAAAATTCAAATCCAAACATTAATTAGATTAAATTGAATTAAAATCTTTTGCTGCATACATGGCATAATAAAGTAAAAAGAGAAGAAAGAACTATATATGTTATGTAAGTAAAAGCCAGAAGCAACCCTTGTTATCGGCGAGACTGAGAACTGTAATACTCTAATTCTGTAATTCATTACTGTAGTTCCACCTGCACTTGAGTGTACCCAATGAATTATTAATTACGCCAACCCATTCATTGTGCTGGGCCGGAACTGTATTGTATTAGAGCTATTCTGTGACGGCAATTCTATATTGCGTCGTTTATTCAACGATTTTATGATGGAAACATAGGACTTCAACATTATCGCTATGAAAAATCAAGTATGGTATTCAATTTATCAGGTATTTAATGAATCACAAAACAGTAAGAAATGTTTAAAATGCGTTCAAGTAACAATGTACTAAAAATTAGTTATTCAATATATGCAGACTTTGGAAATTTCAACGCATCTCTACGAAACTTGGTAAGGCCATTCTCCAATGAATAGAAGGTAACTTCGTTATCGGTGCCAATCGGACATACGCTCTAGGGCTCTAGGTCAAAAACGTTTTCTACACAACTGAAATAGACACGTTGCGGTTGAAAATATTTTAACCAAAGTTTATGTACTACACTTATTAATCAACCATGGGTTTTCGTTCAGTTTTAGACATAGAAACAAGCCTTAGAAAAAAAGCAGTTATTACTACAGTTTTACTTTTAATCCTATTTAATGAGGTATATTTTAACCGCAATAAGTATAACCTTGTTACGAAATGAATCAAAATACATGATTTATATGATTAGAAAGTGAGCAGCTGCCAAATTGTAGAGATCAAGAGTTGCCAGAAGATATCGATCTGCAAGAGGCTGAGACCTGCAACAAACCAGGGCCTTCCTTATGCCGAAACCGCCATAGGTCAAAAGTGGTAAGAAAAACTAGGAACTGCCAGAGGCTTAAAGCTACCTAAAGCCCAAACTCATCAGAGGTAATTAGTTTAGGGGCTGAGAGCTCCCAAAAGCAGAGAGTTGCCACTTTAGTTATACACACGAATAATATATTCGAGTTAATGAATTGATACAAAGCGACAAGTGATACAAAACAACCTGCCTCATTTTTCCCTATCTCAGTTCTTGTCCTTTACCGTCGTCATTCTTCTGTAATAACAAGCAATGCAAATATACATTCACACTGATTTGTTGCAAAAGTACATCTCTGTTATAATATAACCTGATAGATTGTAACAACAGTAACGAACAGACCGATAAGGAAGAGTATTAGCTGACGAGTAATGTGGCAATATATCACGTTGTGTGTTACAGTTGTGGTCAGACTCCCGCAGAAACTTATCAGACGGTATTGGATCTCAGGTAGTATCTTACTCTCTATATACTGTAGATAACCGAGGTAGACATTAGCTATACTAGGGTAGATCTTAACCGTGCAGACATTAGATTCAGTTATTTAGTAAAGTTCACTAAAAGGCTGGAAACATTGAATTTCTGGCTGTCTGTCTGGCCGCACGGTATTTAGAAAACTACCTACCTCAAAACCTATAGTTAGACTTTTGCATGAATTCATTTAACTTCATTTCTATAAAGGCATCATCGAGTTACACGATGGTCCATTCCATGGGATTTGGGGATCGTTAACGAATTTACATAAATTAGTCTCATAGTAACTATTATAGCAACGAAAAATTCTGGAATAAATAAACATTATAGCATATTAATAAACAAATTTATGCATGTAGACTGACTACTCCAAAACATTTTTTAATGACTTGCTTGAAAGCTTTTATTATTTAATCACAACTGTGTAACCTAACTTTATCAACATATTTGGTGTATCTTGTAGCGATATATCTCGGGAAATATTTAATGTAGCCTTGACCAGTATGGAATTCCATTTGTAGTTACATTAGAATGAGGTACATGATGGTACAAGTCCAACCATGGAAATTGGCTGAGCTTGATTGAAACCCAATATTCGGTAGGTAGACACAGTTTCTCTTGTGTCTACTTGGGCAATGAAAAAATTTATTTTCTGAATTATTGTTCAACTGCCTATCTGTCCGCAGAATATTTCGAGATAAAATATGATACAGACTTGAAACTCCGCATGCAACCTTAGCGAAGCCTGTTACATGATTTTATACTTAAGTTTTAGGGAGATTTTTTGTGAAAGAAAATCAAATTCATCCAATAGTATATTCTCCTTAATTATATGGCTTATTCGACTGTTTTAAATCACAATATATTTAGAATATCTGTGTACAGTCTTTTCTATTTATCTGGCTGAAAACATTATTCGTATTTAAATACAACATAGATTTAAATATGGAAAGGATATATCTCTTTAATGTAGTAAATATTCCAGGCATTCATGTTTTGTGTTGATTGAAAATATTTTCTTCTTGTCGCCAAACAAAATCTTAAATTTTGTCACTTGTGTATTTTTCTTAAAACCATCAGTTCTCCATTCTTTACTTGAATCCTCCAACGAAAAAATCTATCATTATAACCAGATAATCTGTTCCGGCACTTTGTTAGTAACTAAATACCGGTGTATTCTAACACGATATTTTTGGGAAATCTAAAAATTCTTACTAATGAAGTTTTATCATATTTGACTATACAGTATTTTCATACTAGGTATCATCACAATCACACACAGACTTCATACCGAATGCTTCCAAAACATTTACATACACGCTTCTATATTTAAAACAGCAATTTAAAGATAATTGTAGGATGCCAAATTGACTAAATGGGTCGCTTTAGCCCTAGTCAGAGCCTTTTTTACAAAAATGTCAAAATAAGTTTTCATAAGCTTTTTTGTTAAATTCGTTTTCACAGAGGACCCATTTATCCTTATCTTTCTATTAAAATTAACGAAAAGCATATATATGAAATCCTTTATAGGTATTTCGTCAAATATATACAGTATTTACACCTTCACTGCGACACGAACCATGTACTGAGTTTAGGACAGCCTAAGTAATATGTGTGCAACCAAGTCGACATTTTGAACTATGGTACACCTCTAGCTACAGAATACTTTGCTGATCCAGGATAGCTATTTTGCGAGATGAGAAATCTGAGCATACAAAAAGATTTATGTTTTTCAAGGCTTATAAATAGTTATTACCTATTTCTAGTTGAATAAGAAGAAGGCCCAGTTCCAGCACCATATTGTAAATACACTTGAGTTCTAACCAAAATTATATGGTGTATAGGCCTATTCAGAGATCAGGGCTACTCAGAGGACAGGTGGTTCAGTATTCGAAGATTATTTTTTTCAGAAAGATATAAACCTTGATTGTATGGTTAGCAGGATAATTCTTAATTTTCGCCAGCAGCATGTTCATCGATATCCATTTTATATCTGTTTATATGAAATGAACAGAATTCCCAATTCCAAGAAATTTAATTGGAAAAGTTATATTTCAGTCTATTGAAGGTATTTATTTGGAAACTATTTAAATGCAATCTGTAGACACTACATACCAGCATGTGTTACTCTATGTACCCGTACAGCGCCGGTTGGTAATTACCACAATATATCTCACGATTCCCGCTCTTGAATCAACCCCCCTCCCCTCCACCGACTACAGTAACGTTCATGGGTAGTCTGGATCAATAGTTAACGTGGTAGTTACATTCTCCAAACATTTAAAGAGAAAAATATTCAGAGCTGATGCTCATTATTAACTCCTGTCTTATCTTAAATTACTGACGATATTATATTCTATGAGGTTCCTCAAGTTTCTACCTTATAGTGAACAATATTTAGCTGATATTATACTCCGTATATTAAAGTAATCCCATACTAACTGTGTCATTATAGGAAATGAGTTTTAACAAAATCTTAAATGTAATCTTGTACTCATCAGTTTGCATAATATTCTTTACTGAGTTTCCTCCGTTTCCCTTAAATCCAGCATAGCACGAAACGTGGCGTTTTCCACTCGCTGAGGCTCATTAATGTTCTTTTGCAACAATTCTAACTTAGCTCTGAATTTCACAAAATTTTAAGTCAGTTGTTTATTCAAGTCGTTGCATAAAGAATCACATAATTTTACTTAGTTTACTTTCAAATCTACCTGCTCTGAATTTCTCATATTGCTATTTTAGCTACCCTTAAAACAAAATTTTAAATGTTCGCTAATGCTCAGCCTAATCTCACGGATGGACGTGCAATAAGATCGATTTCGTTCGTGCTAATATGAAAATAAACCCTTTATGTATATTCGTTCTCGAGATTTCTTTCAGACAAGAAAAAAATTTTGCAGCCCCTCCCCCCCCATCCACCTGAGTGGTAACGCTCCGCCAAATACGCACACAAATATTAAACACACAACATTTTTCAAGGAATTCCTTAAATTTTTGTTTCATGCCAAATTAAAGATACACTACCTCGTCCAACCTAAATATAAGTACCTCCTCCCCTTCACATAACTCCCAGTGGTCTCTTTAGTGTAGGAAAAACTTTTGGAAATAATTAATTCTTTGCTTGATTTGTAAACTTACCATTCTTGTAAATCATCATAGAAGATGAAATAATTTACATACATATATTTTAACTTTATTATCAACTATTTGCTTCTAGTTTCATAACGCTGGTTCTGTGATTGTTTAGCGATAATTAACAAAGCATTTATGTCTGGTTACAGAATGAGGTCATAGAGCTATGAACAGTAATACACTTACCAGCAAGTCGTATTGGTGGCGTATTTATACCCAAACAGCATATGTTGCATGTGACATGGATACAATATACACTGCATATGTATTCAGTGCACACAGTCAACACTGTCTATACCGTGTCTATTCATGTCTGTCCTAGCTTATTTGTCACAGTCCAGGTACATCACTATATACGTATATCTGTGTAGGCAGCATTGTTCATTGAATTCCACTCGGAAAGTCAATCGCTGAATAGGTTATTGAGGACAAAGGGAAACATTATATTGAATTCAGAGCAAATAAAACAAAAACAGCCAGCTTGGGTGATAAGCTTCGATAACGCTCAGCCAATAATAGTTAAAAAGTTAATAAATCATTTTATTTTTATTTTTATTTTTCTAATTTTTCCAGTTTTATCTTTTAAAATTATTTTTATAATTTTGAACTGATTTTAATAATGGAATTTATTTTCGCTCAAACAGTTATGAGAAGAAAGAACACGTTTCATAAAAATATTAAATCGGGTTTTTTAAAAATTATTCACTTTTCTGGTGCGCCAGGATCTGATAAGTATAAAGTGTTTATGTTCACATTTACATACAAATAACTCAAGTAATAAATGTGGCGCTGGCGAGGGTTTTACTGACAGGATCAGGCCCCTATCATGTTTATGCAATTCCAACAGTTTACCTGTTTGAATAATATTCAAGTATCTCATTTAGTTTATTCCTTGTTGCAATTTCAAGGAGGTCGTCCTTTATTGTCATAAAAACATATTCTTTAATTTATCGTAGGAACATTGATACAGAGTTATTGAGTTTCTCAAATAATTCGGTAGTTTAAGGAATACGTACATGTTGCCAACTCTGACGAAATTTTCCAAGCGACAACATATTATGTTATAAAACTATATGGTAATTGCTGTAACTAATAAAATAATCACATTAACTATATACGCTGAAATTTTTATTATAATAAAGAGTTAAGCTCTAAAGTGTCAAGATCATAGAAGAACTTAATTCCGTGTTTATAGAATTCAACATAAACACAATATGTTGTGTTTAAGTGTCATAGAAGAGCAAAAACGTTTATGGTATATCTTAACATAATATATAATTAATCTTAATTATAGCTAAACTATTTTCTATGAAGTATTGTTATTATGGTTTATGCAATACTAAACATTCCCTATAATCTAAAAAAATTATCATGTTTTTTTACTTTCCCACACTTTTAACTCCAATGGGACACTGTCAAGAGCATCATCGGCCAAGCTATCCCATTGTTGACTACAACAGAGATATTCCGTACAATGAGAAGCGACAATTGAGAACGGACTGTCAAAATTGATCAGTCATGTGAATTCGTGTACATTTAATTGATACATGCACTCGAAACGATCTAGTTTTGAATTGATTAAGTTTTGATTCTTTAAAATGCAATCAACCTCAAAATCCTGGACATTTTTTAACATTTTAGACTTGTTTCCAATTTATCTCAGATTTAACTGTAATACATAACTGAGTTTAATTTCTTGCTATTATTGAATACAAAAACTAAGATACTATTTATGAGCTGAGTGTTAGCACAGGCTATTACACTAGGGTATGGAAATTCTAGAGATGTCCTGCGAGTAGGCAAGTAAGCAAATGTTCATTTATTTGAGAGATACGCTTTGCTTACATTAAAAAACCTATTTGGATATGGCACCATGTTATTAAAAACATAACATTCCCTTTTATGCACATTCAGTATCGCATTAAAGTACTCGAACGTATTTAAGGAAGTAAGCCACATCTCGTGAAGCGTAACAGGCGTCGCTAAGGTTTCATGTAAAATTTCAAGTATGTCGCTCATTTTTTTCTTGAGATATTCTGCGAAAGTACTAACCTATACAAAAGAGAAACTGTACCAACTTAATATGATTGCTTCAATGACGCGCAATAATATCCCATTCAATGACATAAAGCACCGTAGAACTAATTCTATGTTTATAGAATTTAAGTTTCGTACAAACTTTTAAGTTTGATGCTGAATTATTTCTAGAGACACCATACGGATGGTTAGGGTACACGTGTTACTAACCCACATCTTTAAAATACCATATCATTTGTGTCAGTTTCTTTAGAAAATAATAGTTAATTTTTTTGCTGCCATCATACTAATATAATATTTTTTAACGCACAGCGAAATCATATGGATGGACATGCACGATAATCGAACTCAATGTTAAAACACATAGAAAGTAAACTTCCAGTCTAGAACAAAGTCACTTGACGTATCTGAGACGTCATCTGAGACAGTAAAGGAAAGCCACCGAGTGTTGTGGAAAGAAAGTAATTACATCTACACTAAGCACATTTATCATGAGATGATTTACAACGTGTTCATTCCCACTTGATTACAGCACATTTCGTGTAAAAAAAACCCCACTTATTTCTCACTTATGTCCTCCACATGTTCTCTCTTGCTACTCCTTCCATAATTAAATATCTATCATTTTTATCAAAATAATGGTCTTTAAAATAATTCAAGTTTCTTAACAAATCCATTCTTAAAATTATTCAAATTTTTAATTCAAATTTCTAACTTGCATCTTCAATTGCAATATTTTTAAGGACCTGTGGAAGATATTGCTTTAAGAATGTTATAGAAACTGACAGTTTTCAAGTCCACAATATGGGCATAAACAGTGACTGCAAAAATAAAAATACGTGGAGACCCAGTGTATTGGGTGGTTCCCCAGGAACGAATTTGTAATCTGCAGAAGGTTCCATAAGACACAGTATACTCTACAACTGCCAGAATAACAGCCGTGTCTAAACGGAATTTTAATAATTTTAATGGAAGAACAAGGACGACATATTGTACATTTTACTTCTAAAGAAACTCTCTCTAAAAAGCAAACTTAGTGCCAGCGACAGATCCTAGACGGTGCACTAAGAGGAAGGTGAACTGGAGATTTAAATCAACATTCACATAATTTTACTATCAAACAATACTGTATGCATCCGATATTGTTATACGTGTCTCAGTTAAACATCCCTTCTGTGTATAAAAGTGGTGATATCGTTTAGACAACCCGGCCAATCTGAACCACGAAGACAAATTCAGCTAGCTCTATCCGTAACATTAAGTTTGCGTTTAGTGATAGTTCCCAAGCCAATAACTTATTTTTTAATGTTCAGTTTACTAAATATTAGAGTAAAGTTACACGCAAGTGCCTAATTCTTCTTAACTTTAAAATTCTTAATTCTTAAAGCAATTTTAATTTTAATACTCTAATTATTGTCTCGGCTTATTGCTAATTATTTTTGGGTTATTTAAACGGGTTTGGGTGGAGCCAAGATTTATATTCAAGTAAATGTGAGGTATTTTTTATAAGAATATTATTTTCAAGTACTTTTCAATTTCAAAATGGTGTCGACAATTAGGGCTACTAAGACGATATTTTCAAAATAAGGCTGTATCAGGTAAAATAGTCAGTCAGTGATATTCTTCCCAGCAAAGTGTCAAAGTGCAAAGTGTGTTACAATATATTATTATTGTCATCTTTAAACGCGAAGATGTACTTATTTGTATACATCTACAGTACTTCACTATAGCATAACGTGACACGTTCAAATTTAATCTGAAAGCATGTAAAAATTACAAAAATGTACAAATATGTTCAGGCACCACATCAATTCATTAACACAAAGCAAGTTTTATAAAGAAACAATACCATTTTGCTCAAAGCCCTCAAGATTTAGTGAAATTACTGGAATTCCCACGAGATAATTTTAATACATAGTTGAGCACTTTGTGTCACAGATTCTTGAAACTTGTGAATTTCGTCGTCGATATTACCCTCTAGAGATCTCCACGCTCGGCTCATATCATCGAATTTCTTCCTTGGCATCACAAAGTGATACGACCTATGTATATCGATGGTAACGATACGGTTACAACGAGTCGAGGTACGTTATGGATGTTTTTTAAGGTAGATGTCATCCTATTTCCAAGTGCAATAGTCCCCATGGTATAACTGTAGGAAAGTACGCGGCTTATGGAATTAATATAAAACCCACACAAGTTGAAACTTTGTATAATAAGGCATCTTGGATATATCTCGGCTACGTTGGTTGCTCAACTCGTATATAATTTTACTTCAATAATCTGACAGTTTAACACAATAAAAAATAACAATTCAGTTGTTTACCTTTAAAAACACTTTTCTAAGATATTGAATAAATTTTAAAAATGATAAAAGATTTCCGATTACCAAGAACAGGTGAAATAAATGCTTGAGTGAGTAAAAACTTGGCACAAAAAATGTATATTTTAAATATCTTCACAACGATCTTTGATTAGCATATTTGGCGTTTAAAACATAGAACTAATAAATTCATTATTAACAGACATAGTAAAAAATAGTTACAAAACTCCCTGATCATTTTGTAATAAACAGGTACATCGTATCTTGAGTGGATTTCCAGATATTTATTACATGTAAATCCAATAAAAAAATCAATTATTGATATTTTATTTAGTCACTAAAAGTACATCCTTCTTTCAACTGAGCCGAGCAAACTGTTTTTCATTGATTCTATTGTCAATTCGCATGATTGTAATACTTTAATTATGCAAAACTCGTAAATGGACCTTTCACATATTGAAAATAATGAACACATAAGTTATTATTATTGATTTACTTTCCAGTGAGATGAGATGATGCTGCTAAACCATTTGTTTACGCATATAATCGTCAATGAGTATGTCATAGATGATATGTTATTAATAAAACACAACATAAATTATTTGTTTTCCTATCACAGGCACAATGATTTTACAAAGGGACGTTCCCAAACATGGATTTTGACATACGGGCTCCAGAGTCCTGGATTTAATGACATGCGGGCTCCCGAGTCCTGGATTTAATGACTTACGGGCTCCCGAATCCTGGATTTAATGACATACGGGCTCCCGAGTCCTGGATTTAATGATATACGGGCTTCCGAGTCCTGTATTTAATGACATGACATACGGGCTCCCGAGTCCTAGATTTAATGACATACGGACTCTGAGTCTAGATTTAAGGACATACGGGCTCCCGAGTCCTGGATTTGATGACATACAGGCTTCCGAGTCGTGGATTTGATAACGGACTTCCGATTAATTATTAATGTAAAACAGGTATGCTGCCCGAAATCGTATATAGTAAATTATTTGCTTTAAATAAAAATATGTCTTTGTTTCGAAGCCAAGCAAGACACTTCCAACATGCTTCTTAGACCATAGCATACAAATTATATGAGATGTTAATGCTCAATTAAATCTCAAATTCCTCAATATTCACTTATGCAAATGAAAACTTTACATAATTTTAGATTTTTCATTTTCCTTGTGCGAAAATTTTGCGCATACACAAAGCAGTTTTCACAGACATATGTAATTTTGTAAGTCATTTCATAACTTAGTTTACCTATTCAGATTAAGAGGTTAGTGTAGCCTTAGTTGTAGAAAATTGTAAGTATAGATACAGGTCTTTCGCCCTGCTGAATAAACCTAAACAAATAAATGTATTTCTTTTATACTAATCTAAATATTTTTTCCGAAACCTGCAATAGAACATATTTTACCTCACCCTAGATATTAATACAAGAGCAACACAGCAGGTATTGTAAATAAAGAAAATTTTCTCATAATAGTGTTATATAAACATAAGCATATAAAAGAGCTATAAGTTGTTTATTACGTTTTACAGATAGAAAAGCCGCTGATGCACGATATATTCACTTCGGCTTAATATTGGCAATATTGTCGGTGATCTTATATTCCGAGATCAAACCGTAATATAATATTGAATGGAAGACAACGCTGTGTCACGGTAATATTGCGTTTTAAAATATGTGTGAGCCCTGATTTAATATTTCAGTCCCTAACGTTAAAATTTAGAATCCTGGATAAATAATTGGTGACAAAATATAATAATCGTAATAATGTATGAAACGCTTAAAAGTATCCTATAGTTAGTTACGATAGTAGGATTTCGAAAATTTGCATCGTTATATGTTACAAGATGTATAACACTACGGTTAGAGGGTTGAAATCTAACTAAATCAGGTGAGAGAATACAGTTAGTCCATATATATATATATATATATAAGTAGATATGAATATGCCGATTCTGGCTCACTTTTGGGACAGTCAGAAAATCAATGTAAAATACTGTCCATTGGACAATAAACTAATCTGTAACTCACGAATGGAAAAATAACCGAATCTATAGCTGTTTTACTGTTCATTGTAGGCTTCTACATTTATAAGCTGTTTTAATGAAAAAAATCCAGAAATCTTAATGAAAAAATCTTTATTCTACAAAGTTAATTGTAACACAGTCTTTATCTTTAATAGTCTTCTTTCCAGTAACAACCAAGTGTAATTTTTTCATTTTTATTCAATTCTTTAATCTTTTTTTCATCCAAAACAGTCAAAAATCTGTTCGGTAAGTGTACTTTATAATCTTCCACCTCGGCAATTATTGTAAACCCGAATTTATCTTTCATTTTCTCCAGATTCAAAATTTTGTATTTCTTATTTTCTTCTAATTCTATTAATCTCTTGTATTCTTTGAACTTTAAATCACCAACCGTTATTCAACTCTTGTAACAGCGCCATTTACATAGAAAAAAAAAAATTAATACTTCTACACTTTTAAGGTGAAAAATCAAAACTATACTTCCAAAAATACACAAAAAAACCACAGCTCTTAAGGTGCATATACTAGAGTTTTTTGAAAAATCCTGAAAATCTACTGAATTTCTCTAATTATTATTGCGAATTTTTAGCTTTAAAGTTGATAATGTGAACGATATTTCTCGAAAATTCTGTTGTAAATATATTAAAAATCTTAATGAAAAAATCTTGGAAAAGTTAAAGAAAAAAATATTGAAAAAATAGTATTATAGAATTTTTAAATTACCCCCTACAAACCAATATAGTAATAAAAGTACTTTTATTACTATAAACTATACTATTTTTTCAATAATTTTAAGTCTTAGTTTTTACAGATTTTTCTATAATAAATAGAAGAATCTACAGCTTGTTTTACTACAATTTGTGCTGATTTGTGTAAAATTCTAGTAAAATTCTCCACTTTTCAAAGTGTTAGTTAAACAAATTTTTCTTCTTTAAATAGAAGAATCAAAGGCTGTTTAACCATAAATTGTGCTGATTTTTATCAAATTTTTGATAAAAATCCTTAGAAATCTACTGAATTATTGCTATTTTTCAGCTTAATAAAAAGATATTGCACTAAATAGTAAAACTTGGCACATTCAAAATTTTCCCTATTTAAATGGAGAGGAAAAAGATAGAGTGCCCATACTGCAAAAAAGATGTTTTTGAACATCACTTTACTTCGGCATTATAATTCGAAGAATCATCTAAAAAACAAAGAACTTTATGAGAAAGAACTAAATTATTTGAGGAATTGGGCTAAAGAAAATCAAATTGTCGATCATGAAAAGATGTACAATATAGAAAAATTGCGTGAACTAAAGAAAAATTTTAAGGAAATTAAAAAAGATCTCAATCTATTTAAAGATGAAAAAATTCAATCAATCGCTGAAAAATTGTCCATTGAAACAAACGATAAAACTAAGTCTGAAATGATCGAAGAAATTGACAAAAACGCTTAATGAGAAACCAGAAAATATCATTGATGTCGAAGTTTTATCCTCTATCCATGGTCTTTTCAAGCAATACATTTTAACGAATTTAAATGAAAATTTCATGTCAATTTACAAATATCTTTCTATTTTGCGTCCAAAATTAAAAGTTTAATCGAAAAATTTCAAGAAACCGTTAAAAATATGAAGGGCTATCTCTCTTTAGAATGCGAATACGAACGTACTTTAGTGAACGGTGAAACACAAACTTGCCCAATGTATTTTACTATAAAAGCAGACGAAATCTTTGACATAAACGACTTTATTACTAAGCCAATTTAATAAATTAACACATCGAGAACAGACAAATCATCCAAATCGAGGTTCTGGATGGACATTAAAACGCTGTAAACAACTGATTTTGAGCCTTAATAAACACGAATTTATGAACGCAGGATCATATATCGATTTACCAAAGAAAATCAAAGATAAAAAAGCTTGTATAAATATAAAAAATAAAGATGATTATTGCTTTATTTATTCTATTCTATCCGATGTGCTATTGAAAAAACCTGAAAAGAATGCTGATAGAGCAAAACAATACGAACAATTTGTAAATGACGAGATATTTTCAGGTTTCGAGTATCCAATGTCCTTAAAAGATATACAATCATTTTGAAAAAACGAAGTTACAATTCTAAGTACAAGTATCCGAAAATGTCAATAAATATCTACAGTTATGATGAGAAATTTAACATTGTTCCGTTGCAAATTTCTGAAAAATATGATGCAGAATTAAATATTGATCTACTGTATGTAAAAACAAGAAGACAAATCTCATTTTGTTTTGATAACCGATTTAAGTAGGTTTAGTGAGTTCTCAAACATCCAAACATGGACATAAAAATTTTCTATGTAGGAGATGTATTAAGCCATTTCTACAAATCTGTAGATTTTAGCAGACCATTTAGAAAATTTGCAAGCAACACACGAAGTTTGTAAGCCAATTATGCCGTTTCCTTGAGGTCAAACAACAACACATTTACTAATTATCAAAAGAAATTTTCTCATCCTTACGTTATTTATATGGATTTTGAAAGCATATTAGAGAAGATTCCCACATGCAAAAAACAATCCGCAAAAATCGATCACAACCAAGATTCAGAAGCACATTCCATATGGTTTTACTCTATACTTAGTGTCTAATGTGACCAATCGTATGTACAAGCCGATATGTTATCGAGCAAAAAATGAAGAAGATTTGCCAAATGTTCCTGCAAAATTGTTTGAAGAACTTAATAAATTATCGAAATACATAGCTAAAAAGTATAATTCTAAGAATAAAATACCTATGAAATTGACCGAAGAAGAAGAAATTGCATATCAAAATTCAAATCTTTGCCATTATTTGTGAATGTGAGGGTTTTGATAATCAAACAAGAAAAAAAGTACGAGATCATTGTCATTTAACAGGTAAATTTCGAGGTGCTGCTCATTTATCTTGTAACTTGAATCTCAAATTTCCTCAAAATATTCCCGTTTTCTGCCACAATATGTCATGTTATGATACTCATTTGTACGTAAAAGAATTGGCTAAACAGTATGGTAATGTTGATTTGATCGCAAACACAGATGAGAAATATATAAATTATTCAGTAAATTCAGGATAATGGGTATGAGTTTGAAGATGATAAACCAAGAAAGTTCATCAAGTTTTCTTTCGTAGACACGTTCAGATTTATGGCATCGTCGTCTATTGAAAAGTTAGCTAAAAATCTAAAGAGAGAAGACTTCAAACATACAAATCATTTTATACAAGATGGTCTGAACGCAATTCTAGATAGAAAACCAAATGACGAAGAAGAAATCTTTAAAATTCTATCTGGAAAAGGAATATTTCCCTATGAATTTATCGATAGTATTGAAAAACTTGATTACACAGAAGAATTGAGAATTCAAGATTTCTATTCACTTTTGACAGATGAGAGCATATCTGAGAAAGATTTTTCAACACTACTTAAATGTATGGAACAAATTAAAAGTAAAAAATCTAGGAAATTACTCCGATCTCTATAACATTCAAGATGTTCTATTGCTCGCTGATATTCTTTGAAAATTTTAGGAATATTTGTTTGAATTGCTATAAACTTGATTCCAGCACACTATCTAACAGCTCCCAGTCTTGCATGGGATGCTATGTTAAAATTAACGAATATAGAATTACAATTAATTAGTGATTATAATATGTATTTGATGATCGAAAAAGGTATTCGCGGAGGCATTTCTCAATGTATTAAACGATATGTGAAAGCAAATAACAAATATTTAAAAGATTTTGATAAGACAAAGCCCGAAAACTATTTGTTGTACGTCGATGCAAACAACCTTTATGGGTATGGACTTATGCAAAATTTTACCATATAAACGAAATCAAGTGGATGGATCCTAAAACGTATACAACAGCAGAATGGAAAGAAACAATTTTGGAACTCACTGGCGACGAAGATTATGGATATATTTTAGAAGTTGATCTTGAATATCCAACAAATTTTGCATGAACATCACAAAGATTTACCTCTTGCTCCAGAACATTATAACAACAAACTTTGCACAACTCTTTTAAACAAAACAGAATATGTTGTTCATTCTAGAAATTTGAAATTCTATCTAGAACAAGGTAATGATTTTAAAACATGTGAATAGAGTTATCGCATTCGATCAGAAGCCTTTTATGAAAAAGTACATTGATTTTAACACAAACATGAGAACCAAAGCTACAAAGTGACTTTGAGAAGGACTTTTATAAGCTGATGAAACAACTCAGTTTTTGGAAAATCTATGGAAAATGTGAGAAACAGATGTGATATTAAGCTTGGAAATGAAGAATTTTCAATGAAACAAGCTAAGAAAACAAATTTCAAATGCTTTAACATCTTTGACGACAACTGTATAGCGAGTCACATGTACAAACAAAAGGTTTAAATTTAACAAACCGATTTACATAGGATTTTCAGTTCTCGACCTCTCAAAATTGCTAATGTACGAGTTTTATTACAACAAATTAAAGGAGTTTGATCCAGATTTGAATCTGTGTTACATGGATACAGACAGTTATTTCTTAGAATTGAAACGAGATCCCTTTAAAATTATTAAAAAGAAAATATAGATGATTTCGATACGAGCGATTATACCAAAAGATCATGAATGTTTCACTACTAAAAAATAAGAAAGGTTAATAGGGAAATTCAAAGAACGAATTGAACGGCGAGATATTAGAAGAATTTTGTGGTTTAAGATCAAAGATGTACTCGTACAAATATCTAGACAAAAATCCAGTTAGGTGTAAAGGAATTAAGAGAAGCGTTGTAAATAAAACAATAAATATCGAAAACTTAAAGAGATGTTTGTTCGAAGATAAAGAAGAATTTAGGGAGATGACTGTAATAAAAAGCTATAAACATGAATTGTACACCGTCACTATAAACAAGTTAAGCACTGAACGCTAAAGATGATAAGAGAATCGTTCTAGAAAATAAGATCCGATACAGTACCTTATGGCTATAAAAATGAAGCAAAATCTGATATATTAGATGAGTTAAAAAATAAACTTGGAAACTTTGACATGTAAATGGAAGATGATTTGATTCACTGCCACAAATGCAAGAAAAAAACGAAAATATAGATTCTAAAATCGTTCAAAAACTCAAAACGGGTTGTATAGAATTGCAGCAAAATGTTCAAAATGTAAGACAAATAAGAGTAAATTTATAAAGAATCCAAATGAAAACAAGTAAAGAAAGAATCTAAGAATAAGGAAGAAATCGAGATTGAAGCTAGAGAAATTCATGCACCAGTACGAAAGAAGTTTAAAAAGAGAAAAATTATAACATTAGGAATTGACGATTTATGGGCAGCAGATTTAGTTATAATGTCTAACTATTCGGATCAAAATGATGGATTCAAGTATATGTTTAAATGTTATTGATACTTTCTCAAAATATGCTTGGTCAAGAGCTATCAAAAAGAAAAAACGGTAAAGATGTTTCAAAAGCCTTCGAAGATATAGTAAAAGACGCGATAAAGATCAATCACAAACCTCCGAATCTTCTTCATACAGATAAGGGTTTAGAGTTTAAAAATAAAGAATTTAACGATGTTTTGAGAAAATACAACATTAAGATTTATCATACTGAAAACGAAGAGAAATCAAGTATCGTAGAGAGATATAACAGAACTCAAAATGAGAGAATGAAAGTAATTTTTGAGATTAATAAAAACTTTAAATGGATCGATATTCTTCAAAAAATCGTAAACAATTATAACGATACAGTTCACAGCACAATCAAAATGAAACCGAAAGACGTAGATAAGGATGCAGAAAAGGAGTTATTAGAGACCGTTTTCAAGTATGTTCCACCAGAAATTCACACGAAAACTAAATTTAAAGTCAATGATCATGTAAGAATTGTTAGTAAAAAACAAACATTTTCGAACAAATATAAGAACAATTGGTCAAGAAAAATCTTTGTGATTTATCAAATTAATAACACAGATCCTGTAACTTATAGTATAAAAGATTTAAATAATGAAGAAATAACCGGAAAGTTTTATGAATATGAATTGAGAAAGTCAAAGATTTTTTCTATATAAATGGAGGCTCAAAAGAAATGTTCAATGTGCAAAGAAATAAAAGGTTTTGAAGCTTTTTATAAAGATAAAAGTAGAAAAGATGGAATTATTTATAATTGTAAAGATTGTTATAGGAAGTATCATAAAGAGCTGTATGATAAAATAGAAAAATTAACTTTGGAAGAGAAAGAATGTCTTAAATGTAAAGAAACTAAAAAAATTTCAGAGTTTAATAGTCATCACTATAGTAGAGATAAGAAAGACTCATATTGTAAAGATTGTGTAAAGAAGAATCACCATAGATTATATTATGAAGATACTCAATGTGAATGTGGAAGAACTATAAAATGGTTAAATAATTATCAAAAACATTTACAAACAAAATATCATAATTCAAGAGTTTTTAGTAAAATTGAGTAACATTTTCATCGTGTAATTTAGATATTCTATAAATCAGTCGAGATTCTGCCATATTTGTAGTAAAATGATTTCCGTTGTATAAAATATTCAAAGATTCTTTCATTTGGTTATACAGATTGATAGAATTTGGTTCGTCATCAATGAACAAAATCTCTAATTCAGGATAATTTATTTTTAGATGTTTTAATCGGTTTGGTATTTCTCGTTTCTGAGCTCTGATAACGTAATAAGGATATTCCCACATGTGATTCTTCTTAATTAACACAAAAACATGGTGTTTTTTCTTATCAAAATCTTTACATACCATATCTCTCTTCATTAATTCCATTCGCAATTCTTGATTCTCTATTTTCAAGGATTTCATTTGACCTGAAATTTGTAACTGTTTTATTTCATCTTTTAACTGCTTATTTTCGTTTTTGAGTTTGTACTCACCATATTTTCTAATGGAAGGTAATACTTCTTTCGTAACCCAATTTTTAAACAATTTCGCTTCTGGTTTATGCGATCTCAAAATTAAAGAATAAAGTCCAGATTCATTAACGAAAACAGTGTTATTTTGGAAGTTTGAAGGTAAGCTATTTATAGCCCCCCTTATATTTAGATTAAAATAGAAGTTTTTATCATCTTCGTCAACGTTTATTCTGATCGTTTGCATAGTATTTTCATATTCTAGAATTTTTGCTACGTCTTTAGCCTTAAACCAGATCACATTGTTTTCGTCAACAATCGTAAAGATATGTTTGTTATTGAATTTTAGTTGATTATTGAGTAGGTCTACAACTGACTCCATTTAGATAGAAATAAAATTTAACTAGTAATTTTTATTTCAGTATAAAGTCCAGATTCATTAATAAAAATTGAACTAGGATGTAATGTTTGTTAAGAGTCGCGATTCGATACCCTTGTCAGAACGTATGTTTTTTAATATTTTCTCGGGGTCTATGGGATAGACTCCGGTGATTTATACATTTAAGGGCTATTTTCTCGTCATTATCGTCATTTTAATCTAATCGCCTCTCATCAATCTTAAATATATTGTTGTTTTACTCTCATTATTTAATAAATTTCCCTCAGAGTCTTGAATAGTCAGAACGATTTTTTGAATTCTTTTAATATTTTTTCTAATTGGAATATAATCGATTTCATTCGGTTTTTCACTGATTTTTGATCCATAAGCAACATTTGGGAAAAAAGTGTACAAAATTTCAGATTCTTTGTGTAAATGTTCGGTATGATTTTCAAAACTAGGTTCAACGAGATTACAATGTACTTCAATTACATCGAACGGTCTAAATTTTGGCGTTTTATTTCCTAAATATACCTGATTTGGCTCAATAGTTTCTTGAACAAACCCTAACAAATCTACAATAATTGCTGAAAACATTATTCTTACTGGTGATTTTATTTGAATTTTATTAGAGAGATAATTTTTTTGCATTTCAAACTTGTTTTCGTCAAAGTTTAAAGATTTATCTGATTGTTTGAATGTTTTCAGATAATTTTTAAGGGAATTTTTTATTTGATCGAAAGTATAATATCCTTTGTTTAAACCATAATATTTTGTTATGTTCTTCTCACTAAATCCTATACAATAAGGAGAACTTTCACTAATATTTATTACAAAATTGTCAGAATAAAAACCGCTTAAACCGATAAAATAATTTGATTCTTCCTCTAAGTGTATAGGATGTTCCAAGTTTAAAACTAATTTAGAGCTTTCTGAAGTCAACTTGAACAGCTTCATTTTCGCAAGCGTTGCTTCAAGATGAAAATCTTCTATTTAAATGGAGAAATTTTTAAAGCAAAAAGATCAGATAAAACTTCAAACGTTTGAAGAAAATAAGAAAGATCAACCAATCAGATTGTTAATTGTTGGTTCAAGTGGATGTGGAAAAAACAACTTTATTATTGAATTTTATCTACAATAGGTTAATTCCTTATTCCAATTTGTATGTTTTTAGTAAATCTTTAGAACAAGACGCCTATAAAAAATTACAAGAAAGATTTGAAAATATTGAGAAAAACTTAAACAAAAAAATATCACATTTTTATAATGCTTCTGAGGACATAGTTCCGTTAAGCGAATGTAAACCGAATTCTTTAATCGTTTTTGATGATTGTATTTTGGAAAATCAAGACGTTATCAAGGAATATTTCGTAATGTCTCGTCACACAAAAATATCTCTTGTATCTATCTTTCTCAATGCTTTTCAAAGGTTGATAAACAAGTTATAAGAAATAATTTGAATATGTTGTGTGTTTTTAAGCAAGACGATCACTATTCGAGAAAAATTTACAACAATTATGTGGGATCTGATATGAGTTTTAACCACTTTAATGAATTGTGTGATAAAATTTGGAAAGAAGACTACGGATTTTTAACTATTAATCTAACTTTGAAGCCTAAAAATGGAAAATATTTGAATAAATTTTCTAACATAAATGCTGCTCAGTGGTCTCGATAAAATATTTGTTACAATTATTTTTACATTATCTTTACTTTTTATTTACATTATGAAAATAACAGAAAAACGGTAAATCTGTTCACGTTCCACGTTCACGTTCCACGTTCACGTTCCACGTTCACGTTCGTGTTTCACGTTCATGTTTCACGTTTCACGTTCCACGTTCACGTTCTACGTTTCAAAATTTTCCTAAATAAATGGCGAACGTAACTTCAGAAGAAGCAAAAAAACTTGATCAAATAGAAAAGAAATTAATCAAAGAATTTAAAGAACAGATTCGAATTGATGAAAAAATGTGATATTTTTTTGTTTAAGTTTTTCTCAATATTTTCAAATCTTTCTTGTAATTTTTTATAGGCGTCTTGTTCTAAAGATTTACTAAAAACATACAAATTGGAATAAGGAATCAACCTATTGTAGATAAAATTCAATAATAAAGTTGTTTTTCCACATCCACTTGAACCAACAATTAACAATCTGATTGGTTGATCTTTCTTATTTTCTTCAAACGTTTGAAGTTTTATCTGATCTTTTTGCTTTAAAAATTTCTCCATTTAAATAGAAGATTTTCATCTTGAAGCAACGCTTGCGAAAATGAAGCTGTTCAAGTTGACTTCAGAAAGCTCTAAATTAGTTTTAAACTTGGAACATCCTATACACTTAGAGGAAGAATCAAATTATTTTATCGGTTTAAGCGGTTTTTATTCTGACAATTTTGTAATAAATATTAGTGAAAGTTCTCCTTATTGTATAGGATTTAGTGAGAAGAACATAACAAAATATTATGGTTTAAACAAAGGATATTATACTTTCGATCAAATAAAAAATTCCCTTAAAAATTATCTGAAAACATTCAAACAATCAGATAAATCTTTAAACTTTGACGAAAACAAGTTTGAAATGCAAAAAAATTATCTCTCTAATAAAATTCAAATAAAATCACCAGTAAGAATAATGTTTTCAGCAATTATTGTAGATTTGTTAGGGTTTGTTCAAGAAACTATTGAGCCAAATCAGGTATATTTAGGAAATAAAACGCCAAAATTTAGACCGTTCGATGTAATTGAAGTGCACTGCAATCTCGTTGAACCTAGTTTTGAAAATCATACCGAACATTTACACAAAGAATCTGAAATTTTGTACACTTTTTTCCAAATGTTGCTTATGGATCAAAAATCAGTGAAAAACCGAATGAAATCGATTATATTCCAATTAGAAAAAAAATTAAAAGAATTCAAAAAATCGTTCTAACTATACAAGACTCTGAGGGAAATTTATTAAATAATGAGAGTAAAACAACAATATATTTAAGATTGAAAAAGGAATAAAAATGAGTTGATGATGATGACAAAATTCAATATATTTACTTAAAAAACAAGGGGCTATTCGAATGGCCCCTTAACAATCATTACATCCTGACCCTGTTTTTATCAATGAATCTGGGACTTTATTCTCAAAATAAAAATTACTAGTTAAATTTTATTTCTATCTAAATGGAATCAGTTGTAGACCTACTCAATAATCAACTTAGATTTAAAAGCAAACATATCTTTACAATTGTTGACGAAAATAATGAATTTTGGTTTAAGGCTAAAGACGTAGCAAAAATTCTAGAATATGAAAATACTATGCAAACGATCAGAATAAACGTTGACGAAGATGATAAAAACTTCTATTTTAATCTAAATATAAGGGGGGCTATAAATAGCTTACCTTCAAACTTCCAAAATAACACTGTTTTCGTTAATGAATCTGGACTTTATTCTTTAATTTTGAGATCGCATAAACCAGAAGCGAAATTGTTTAAAAATTGGGTTACGAAAGAAGTATTACCTTCCATTAGAAAATATGGTGAGTACAAACTCAAAAACGAAAATAAGCAGTTAAAAGATGAAATAAAACAGTTACAAATTAAAGATGAAATGAAATCATTGAAAATAGAGAATCAAGAATTGCGAATGGAGTTAATGAAACCAGATCTTGTTTGTAAAGATTTTGATAAGAAAAAACACCATGTTTTTGTGTTAATTAAGAAGAATCACATGTGGGAATATCCTTATTACGTTATCAGAGCTCAGAAACGAGAAATACCAAACCGATTAAAACATCTAAAAATAAATTATCCTGAATTAGAGATTTTGTTCATTGATGACGAACCAAATTCTATCAATCTGTATAACCAAATGAAAGAATCTTTTAATATCTTATACAACGGAAATCATTTTACCACAAATATGACTGAATCTCGACTGATTTATAGAATATCTAAATTACACGATGAAAATGTTACTCAATTTTACTAAAAACTCTTGAATTATGATATTTTGTTTGTAAATGTTTTTGATAATTATTTAACCATTTTATAGTTCTTCCACATTCACATTGAGTATCTTCATAATATAATCTATGGTGATTCTTCTTTACACAATCTTTACAATATGAGTCTTTCTTATCTCTACTATAGTGATGACTATTAAACTCTGAAAATTTTTTTAGTTTCTTTACATTTAAGACATTCTTTCTCTTCCAAAGTTAATTTTTCTATTTTATCATACAGCTCTTTATGATACTTCCTATAACAATCTTTACAATTATAAATAATTCCATCTTTTCTACTTTTATCTTTATAAAAAGCTTCAAAACCTTTTATTTCTTTGCACATTGAACATTTCTTTTGAGCCTCCATTTATATAGAAAAAATCTTTGACTTTCTCAATTCATATTCATAAAACTTTCCGGTTATTTCTTCATTATTTAAATCTTTTATACTATAAGTTACAGGATCTGTGTTATTAATTTGATAAATCACAAAGATTTCTCTTGACCAATTGTTCTTATATTTGTTCGAAAATGTTTGTTTTTTACTAACAATTCTTACATGATCATTGACTTTAAATTTAGTTTTCGTGTGAATTTCTGGTGGAACATACTTGAAAACGGTCTCTAATAACTCCTTTTCTGCATCCTTATCTACGTCTTTCGGTTTCATTTTGATTGTGCTGTGAACTGTATCGTTATAATTGTTTACGATTTTTTGAAGAATATCGATCCATTTAAAGTTTTTATTAATCTCAAAAATTACTTTCATTCTCTCATTTTGAGTTCTGTTATATCTCTCTACGATACTTGATTTCTCTTCGTTTTCAGTATGATAAATCTTAATGTTGTATTTTCTCAAAACATCGTTAAATTCTTTATTTTTAAACTCTAAACCCTTATCTGTATGAAGAAGATTCGGAGGTTTGTGATTGATCTTTATCGCGTCTTTTACTATATCTTCGAAGGCTTTTGAAACATCTTTACCGTTTTTTCTTTTGATAGCTCTTGACCAAGCATATTTTGAGAAAGTATCAATAACATTTAACATATACTTGAATCCATCATTTTGATCCGAATAGTTAGACATTATAACTAAATCTGCTGCCCATAAATCGTCAATTCCTAATGTTATAATTTTTCTCTTTTTAAACTTCTTTCGTACTGGTGCATGAATTTCTCTAGCTTCAATCTCGATTTCTTCCTTATTCTTAGATTCTTTCTTTACTTGTTTTCATTTGGATTCTTTATAAATTTACTCTTATTTGTCTTACATTTTGAACATTTTGCTGCAATTCTATACAACCCGTTTTGAGTTTGAACGATTTTAGAATCTATATTTTTCGTTTTTTTTCTTGCATTTGTGGCAGTGAATCAAATCATCTTCCATTTACATGTCAAAGTTTCCAAGTTTATTTAACTCATCTAATATATCAGATTTTGCTTCATTTTTATAGCCATAAGGTACTGTATCGATCTTATTTTCTAGAACGATTCTCTTATCATCTTTAGCGTTCAGTGCTAACTTGTTTATAGTGACGGTGTACAATTCATGTTTATAGCTTTTTATTACAGTCATCTCCCTAAATTCTTCTTTATCTTCGAACAAACATCTCTTTAAGTTTTCGATATTTATTGTTTTATTTACAACGCTTCTCTTAATTCCTTTACACCTAACTGGATTTTTGTCTAGATATTTGTACGAGTACATCTTTGATCTTAAACCACAAAATTCTTCTAATATCTCGCCGTTCAATTCGTCTTTGAATTTCCCTATTACCTTCTTATTTTTAGTAGTGAAACATTCATGATCTTTTGGATAATCGCTCGTATCGAAATCATCTATATTTTCTTTAATAATTTTAAAGGGATCTCGTTTCAATTCTAAGAAATAACTGTCTGTATCCATGTAACACAGATTCAAATCTGGATCAAACTTCTTTAATTTGTTGTAATAAAACTCGTACATTAGCAATTTTGAGAGGTCGAGAACTAAAAATCCTATGTAAATCGGTTTGTTAAATTTAACCTTTTGTTTGTACATGTGACTCGCTATACAGTTGTCGTCAAAGATGTTAAAGCATTTGAAATTTGTTTTCTTAGCTTGTTTCATTGAAAATTCTTCATTTCCAAGCTTAATATCACATCTGTTTCTCACATTTTCCATAGATTTTCCAAAAACTGAGTTGTTCATCAGCTTATAAAAGTCCTTCTCAAAGTCACTTGTAGCTTTGGTTCTCATGTTTGTGTTAAAATCAATGTACTTTTTCATAAAAGGCTTCTGATCGAATGCGATAACTCTATTCACATGTTTTAAAATCATACCTTGTTCTAGATAGAATTTCAAATTTCTAGAATGAACAACATATTCTGTTTTGTTTAAAAGAGTTGTGCAAAGTTTGTTGTTATAATGTTCTGGAGCAAGAGGTAAATCTTTGTGATGTTCATGCAAATTTGTTGGATATTCAAGATCAACTTCTAAAATATATCCATAATCTTCGTCGCCAGTGAGTTCCAAAATTGTTTCTTTCCATTCTGCTGTTGTATACGTTTTAGGATCCATCCACTTGATTTCGTTATATGGTAAATTTTGCATAAGTCCATACCCATAAAGGTTGTTTGCATCGACGTACAACAAATAGTTTTCGGGCTTTGTCTTATCAAAATCTTTTAAATATTTGTTATTTGCTTTCACATATCGTTTAATACATTGAGAAATGCCTCCGCGAATACCTTTTTCGATCATCAAATACATATTATAATCACTAATTAATTGTAATTCTATATTCGTTAATTTTAACATAGCATCCCATGCAAGACTGGGAGCTGTTAGATAGTGTGCTGGATCAAGTTTATAGCAATTCAAACAAATATTCCTAAAATTTTCAAAGATATCAGCGAGCAATAGAACATCTTGAATGTTATAGAGATCGGAGTAATTTCCTAGATTTTTTACTTTTAATTTGTTCCATACATTTAAGTAGTGTTGAAAATCTTTCTCAGATATGCTCTCATCTGTCAAAAGTGAATAGAAATCTTGAATTCTCAATTCTTCTGTGTAATCAAGTTTTTCAATACTATCGATAAATTCATAGGGAAATATTCCTTTTCCAGATAGAATTTTAAAGATTTCTTCTTCGTCATTTGGTTGTCTATCTAGAATTGCGTTCAGACCATCTTGTATAAAATGATTTGTATGTTTGAAGTCTTCTCTCTTTAGATTTTTAGCTAACTTTTCAATAGACGATGCCATAAATCTGAACGTGTCTACGAAAGAAAACTTGATGAACTTTCTTGGTTTATCATCTTCAAACTCATACCCATATCCTGAATTTACTGAATAATTTATATATTTCTCATCTGTGTTTGCGATCAAATCAACATTACCATACTGTTTAGCCAATTCTTTTACGTACAAATGAGTATCATAACATGACATATTGTGGCAGAAAACGGGAATATTTTGAGGAAATTTGAGATTCAAGTTACAAGATAAATGAGCAGCACCTCGAAATTTACCTGTTAAATGACAATGATCTCGTACTTTTTTTCTTGTTTGATTATCAAAACCCTCACATTCACAAATATGGCAAAGATTTGAATTTTGATATGCAATTTCTTCTTCTTCGGTCAATTTCATAGGTATTTTATTCTTAGAATTATACTTTTTAGCTATGTATTTCGATAATTTATTAAGTTCTTCAAACAATTTTGCAGGAACATTTGGCAAATCTTCTTCATTTTTTGCTCGATAACATATCGGCTTGTACATACGATTGGTCACATTAGACACTAAGTATAGAGTAAAACCATATGGAATGTGCTTCTGAATCTTGGTTGTGATCGATTTTTGCGGATTGTTTTTGCATGTGGGAATCTTCTCTAATATGCTTTCAAAATCCATATAAATAACGTAAGGATGAGAAAATTTCTTTTGATAATTAGTAAATGTTGTTGTTTGACCTGGAAACGGCATAATTGGCTTACAAACTTCGTGTTGCTTGCAAATTTCTAAATGGTCTGCTAAATCTACAGATTTGTAGAAATGGCTTAAACATCTCCTACATAGAAAATTTTTATGTCCATGTTTGGATGTTTGAGAACTCACTAACCTACTTAAATCGGTTATCAAAACAAAATGAGATTTGTCTTCTTGTTTTACATACAGTAGATCAATATTTAATTCTGCATCATATTTTTCAGAAATTTGCAACGGAACAATGTTAAATTTCTCATCATAACTGTAGATATTTATTGACATTTTCGGATACTTGTACTTAGAATTGTAACTTCGTTTTTCAAATGATTGTATATCTTTTAAGGACATTGGATACTCGAAACCTGAAAATATCTCGTCATTTACAAATTGTTCGTATTGTTTTGCTCTATCAGCATTCTTTTCAGGTTTTTCAATAGCACATCGGATAGAATAAATAAAGCAATAATCATCTTTATTTTTTATATTTATACAAGCTTTTTTATTTTTGATTTTCTTTGGTAAATCGATATATGATCCTGCGTTCATAAATTCGTGTTTATTAAGGCTCAAAATCAGTTGTTTACAGCGTTTTAATGTCCATCCAGAACCTCGATTTGGATGATTTGTCTGTTCTCGATGTGTTAATTTATTAAATTGCTTAGTAATAAAGTCGTTTATGTCAAAGATTTCGTCTGCTTTTATAGTAAAATACATTGGGCAAGTTTGTGTTTCACCGTTCACTAAAGTACGTTCGTATTCGCATTCTAAAGAGAGATAGCCCTTCATATTTTTAACGGTTTCTTGAAATTTTTCGATTAAACTTTTAATTTCTGGACGCAAAATAGAAAGATATTTGTAAATTGACATGAAATTTTCATTTAAATTCGTTAAAATGTATTGCTTGAAAAGACCATGGATAGAGGATAAAACTTCGACATCAATGATATTTTCTGGTTTCTCATTAAGCGTTTTGTCAATTTCTTCGATCATTTCAGACTTAGTTTTATCGTTTGTTTCAATGGACAATTTTTCAGCGATTGATTGAATTTTTTCATCTTTAAATAGATTGAGATCTTTTTTAATTTCCTTAAAATTTTTCTTTAGTTCACGCAATTTTTCTATATTGTACATCTTTTCATGATCGACAATTTGATTTTCTTTAGCCCAATTCCTCAAATAATTTAGTTCTTTCTCATAAAGTTCTTTGTTTTTTAGATGATTCTTCGAATTATAATGCCGAGTAAAGTGATGTTCAAAAACATCTTTTTTGCAGTATGGGCACTCTATCTTTTTCCTCTCCATTTAAATAGGGAAAATTTGAATGTGCCAAGTTTTACTATTTAGTGAAATATCTTTTTATTAAGCTGAAAAATAGCAATAATTCAGTAGATTTCTAAGGATTTTTATCAAAATTTGATAAAAATCAGCACAATTTATGGTTAAACAGCCTTTGATTCTTCTATTTAAAGAAGAAAAATTTGTTTAACTAACACTTTGAAAAGTGGAGAATTTTACTAGAATTTTACACAAATCAGCACAAATTGTAGTAAAACAGCTGTAGATTCTTCTATTTATTATAGAAAAATCTGTAAACTAAGACTTAAAATTATTGAAAAAATAGTATAGTTATAGTAATAAAAGTACTTTTATTACTATATTGGTTTGTAGGGGGTAATTTAAATTCTATAATACTATTTTTTCAATATTTTTTTCTTTAACTTTTCCAAGATTTTTCATTAAGATTTTAATATATTTACAACAGAATTTTCGAGAAATATCGTTCACATTATCAACTTTAAAGCTAAAAATTCGCAATAATTAGAGAAATTCAGTAGATTTTCAGGATTTTTCAAAAAACTCTAGTATATGCACCTTAAGAGCTGTGGTTTTTTTTTGTGTATTTTGGAAGTATAGTTTTGATTTTTCACCTTAAAAGTGTAGAAGTATTAATTTTTTTCTATGTAAATGGCGCTGTTACAAGAGTTGAATAAGGTTGGTGATTTAAAGTTCAAAGAATACAAGAGATTAATAGAATTAGAAGAAAATAAGAAATACAAAATTTTGAATCTGGAGAAAATGAAAGATAAATTCGGGTTTACAATAATTGCCGAGTTGGAAGATTATAAAGTACACTTACCGAACAGATTTTTGACTGTTTTGGATGAAAAAAAGATTAAAGAATTGAATAAAAATGAAAAATTACACTTGGTTGTTACTGGAAAGAAGACTATTAAAGATAAAGACTGTGTTACAATTAACTTTGTAGAATAAAGATTTTTCATTAATATTTCTGGATTTTTTCATTAAAACAGCTTATAAATGTAGAAGCCTACAATGAACAGTAAAACAGCTATAGATTCGGTTATTTTCCATTCGTGAGTTACAGATTAGTTTATTGTCCAATGGACAGTATTTTACATTGATTTTCTGACTGTCCCAAAAGTGAGCCAGAATCGGCATATTCATATCTACTTATATATATATATATATATATATATATATATATATATATATATATATATATATATATACAGGGTGATTCATGAAGTTCTCCCCCACTTCTACAGCACATTGTACTAGTAAAAATAATGAAAAAATGTTATATAAACATAGGTCCGAAAACGCTTCGTTAGCAAGTTACAGCTAGCGAAAGATTTTGCCTGAATTCCTGGGTAAAGAGTAAAATAAAGCCATACTGAACTTTTGGAAAGGTTAATTAAGTAAGAAATATCGTGGATTCTTATGTATTTTTACCTGATAAAGCTAATAAAATAGGTTTCAGAACTGTACCTGTAGTAGTTTTTGAGGGATTCAGGGTTAAATGCAAAGAATTAGGGCACGAAACAATGTTTTTTTAAGTTTGATGTACAATAACTTTGTTAAATTGGTAATAAATACATAAAATCAACAAACATTAATTGTATAGAATTTAATTCTGAGAAAATTTATATAATCAAAGTCTAAAATAAAACAGAAATAAGTACCAAAAAATCGATTTTATTCAGTATAATACATTACTAGCTGTAAAGAAATACCGTACGGTATTTAGTTAAAATAAAACAAAAACAAAATGTTTGTTCCTTAATGATGAGATAAATTGAGAAAACAAGATTAACTGTTAAATATATTTGTTTGTAAATATAAATATCATGTTTTATTACGTTGTATTTTTTTTTATAAAAATTTACATCAAATGTTCGAAAATAAATGAAGCAAACATTTTCCCATTATTGTTTACTAATCATCGAAATGCAGTTTTTTGTTTTATTAATTTCTAAGTTGATAACACACGAATAACAGCTGATCAACAATGGTATTATGTACTGTTACGTTAGAACTGTGTATTAGTGGTGTTTTGCAAGCTACAGCAGGAGATCGGGTTCTGTGAATCGTGTTATTAAATGCAATTTTTCTGTGAGTTATAATTCGATTGTTTATTCAGCGAAAAAATGCCTTTTTTTATTTTTTTTCCTTTGGGATATTGGGGTGGATTCATAGATCCTCACACGTCAACCTGAGCTTATTGTGTGCCCCTTTGATGTTAGAGGGGTAAGCCTATCTTCGTGCCCTTAATTAGGCTAAGAAGCTTTTCCCCGATACTAGCATCTGGTTCGTCGCCTGGTTGTTTATCACCGAAAAGAGCCCTTCTCCTTGCTCCCAGTCTCTCACAGTCCAGTATTATGTGTTTTGCAGTCTCTTCAGATTTATTGCAGAGTCTACACTCCGAGTCCTTATTTCGTAAACCTAGAGTGTTTAGGTGTTTCCTGAAGTGGCCGTGTCCAGTGATCAAGGCAATCACTTGCTTAACCCGATCCCTGCCCAGCCCCATCAGCCATCTGGTGAATCGGAGCTAGAATCGGCAAGCAGTCTTTTGCCGAGTGCTTGTCCTTGGTGACTCTGCCACCGCAAGCGGTGTGTCTTCCTGGACCATTTGTTTATACTTTGGTATGCGGCTGACTTGCTTATACCACAACTCGGTTCTGGACCGGTGTATGGCATGCTTGCTCCGCTTTTGGCAAGCCTGTCGGCGCATTCGTTGCCACCTATGCCTGTGTGGCCCGGTACCCAACCAAGACGCACACAGTTGCGTGATACAAGCTTGCAGAGAGTGTTAAAGCACTCCCACACAAGCCTGGATTAAATGCTGTTGGAGTCAAGAGCTTTAAGAGCTGCCTGACTGTCTGACATTATACAGATGTTCATTCCCTGGTACCTTCTGGTGAGGCCTAGGTTGGCACAGGCTAGGATACCATAGATTTCGGCTTGAAATATGGAGCAGTTCCGACCCAAACTGCCGCTAAGGGCAGTTCTAAGGGATTGACTAAACACTCCATATCCAGTTCTACCCTTAATAAGCGAGCCATCCGCGTACCAGACAAAGCTCTTTCTTATTGTTGGGATGTTATCTTGCGATTTCCACTCATCTCTGGAGTAGAAGTCAACAGAGAATGGCTTATTGAATACGAACTCCGTTCTCATTGTGTCGGAGACCATTTCGAGAATAGCGCTTGGGTTTACAGCTTCAGTGATGGCGCCATGGCTCGCGTTAGACGCGCCATTCCTCCACAAGCCAGCAACCATCAGCCGATAAGCTGACTTACGCGCTTCAGCTTTTATATGGACATCAAGAGGTAGAAGTCCTAAAGCCACCTCGAGGGTCGCTGAGGGACTGCTCCTGAATGCTCCGGTTACAAAGATTGTGCCAAGCCTTTGTAAGCTTTCAAGCTTGGCTTTGGCAGTTACCTGATTCACCTTTGTCCACCAGACTAATGAACCATAAGTGATTTGAGGCCTTACAACTGCTTTGTAAAGCCATAGTGCTATATGGGGTTTTACGCCCCATGAGATTCCTGCAAGTCTCCTGGACGTCATGAGCGCCCACTTTGCTTTGTGCAGGATATTATTAAGATGATCATTCCACGTAAGCTTATGGTCTAGAGTCAGTCCTAAATATTTGACTGTCTTTGACCACTCCAGCTGAGTGGATGCGAGTTTCAGCCTAGAAAGAGACTCTAGGTTCTTTTTTCTAGTGAATGGTACAACTACTGTCTTAGAGGGATTTACTTTCAGTCCCTCTCCCTGACACCAGTTGTGTACATGTTGAAGGTTGGTATTCATGATATCAACAACAACATTTGTATATTTTCCCTGTACCATAAGGACTATGTCGTCTGCATATCCTTGGACATAGATTCCGTTGTTAGTAAGGTCCTCAAGTAGACCATCTACTACTAGATTCCACAGTAGAGGTGATAGGATGCCTCCTTGAGGACATCCCCTTGTGGGTGCGATCACAAGCGATACTTCATTGAGATCGGCCCTGATCCGTCTGGAGCACAGCATGGCCCTAAGCCACCGGCACAGAGCTGGCTCGAGGCCACGTCGCTGTGCTCCACTTACCATTGCAGTGAATTTGGCATTGTCGAAAGCTCCTTCAATGTCTATGAAGGTGCACAATGCCAATTCCTTGGCGGACAGGCTATCCTCAATCCTACTGACTAGTTGGTGCAGTGCTGATTCACAGGATTTGCCTTGCTGGTATGCATGATGGTTGCGATGAAGGGGAGTGTCTGAGAGAACTCCCTTTCTCAGGTGCCTCTCCACCAGTCTTTCTAATGTTTTCAGTAGAAACGAAGATAAACTGATGGGGCGAAAAGATTTAGGGACAGAGTAGTCCGCTCTCCCTTTTTAGGGATGAAGACCACCCTGTTGAGACGCCAGACTTGTGGTATGTACCCATAGGCTAGGCTCGCCCTGAATAGTTCACATAGAAGGGTAAGGAGATTCTCCGGCCCTTGTTGAAGCAGGGCCGGAAAGATTCCATCCCCTCCTGCAGATTTGAAAGGGGCAAATTTAGAAATTGCCCATTTGGCTTTAGAGAGAGTGACAATCCTTCTGGCAATGGCCCAGCTACCACGACAAGCTCTTGGCCGTGAGCCTGCCTCGTGGTTACTAGACGTTCCAGTGTCGTCATTCTCAAAGATACAATCAGGGAAGTGAGTCTCAAGGAGAAGTTTGAGGCTATCACTAGACCCGGAAGTGTGTTGACCACCCTGGGACCTTAAAGATCCCAAGTTACCGGTTGGACTTGAGGCTAGTAAGCGTTGCAGTCTAGCTGCCGCACTTAACTCATTTACCTTCTGTGTAAACTGCCTCCAGGAACTTTGTTTTGCTTTTTTAATTGCTAGGCTGTATTCTGTTAGAGCTCTATGATAGGACTCCCAGATACGGCTCCTTTTGCATTGATTGTACAGCTTCCTGACATTAGCCCTTTTGCGAGCGAGGTCCGCAGTCCACCACTTAGTATTGGTTCGACTCTTCCCCCGTCGCAATGGGCAATTGTCGTGGAAGCTATTGATTATAGCATTCTGCTGGTCAGAAGCTATCTGATCTATGTCTGTGAAGCATCGCACCCTTCCGCCTACCGATCCCAACTGTGACTGAAGGTCAGACTTATATCCCAACCAGTCAGTCCTCCTGGGATTGCGATAGAGGACCTCTGCAGCCTGATCTTGCAAGTTAAAGCGGATATACATGTGATCCGATAATGAGGCCTCTTCGCTTACGTGCCACTTATCAACCATTCCAAGTATACCTTGTGTGCAGATTGTTATGTCAATAACTTCTTGTCTAATTCGTGTTGCGAACGTAGGGCGGTTACCTTTATTACATATAAATAGGTCCCTACTTAGAAGAAATTGTAAAAGTGCCTCACCTCTAGGGTTAGTGTTGGTGCTGCCCCATCCAGCAGAGTGATGGGCGTTGGCGTCACAACCTAGAAGAAGTTGTTGACGTCTGGCTTGTGCTTCTTCCACCAGGAGCTCTAGGTCTCTTGATGGAGGGAGTTCCCTGGCATCATATGGCAAGTATACGGAGCCTACAATTGTGCTCTGCACTATGCCTCCATTCTTCCAGGTCAGTGTGCCCACAGTGAGATCTCTGGAGCAGAATTCGTTGAGGGTTAGAAAATCCAAGCCTCTCTTCAACAGGATGTAGGTTCTGACATTCCTTAGAGAGGTACAGTAAATTAACTTACCTTTGGTTTCATTTAGGCCCGCCACTCTCCCTTGGTGAAGCCATGGTTCTTGAATCAATGCCAGATCAAATCCCTCCTGGAGGAAGAACTGGCAGAAGGCTGCCGAGGCAGCCCTACTGTGCTGGAAGTTGATTTGTAGAACTCGTGGCATTGTCCTTGACTGTCGAGGAAACAATTGAGACCTGCCAGAGTCCTAAGTTGGCTCTACAGTTGGAAGCCTTCACAGCCTTGTAGCAGACCTCGTCCAGGAAGCAGACGAATCCGTAACCTTTCGGGTCTGGCTTGGATGGAAGGATTTTCCACTCGTTTACATTCAGGTTGGGGTTCTGCTTATTGAACATCTCAAGTACCTTTTCAGGTGTCTTTTTCAGAAGCTTCGTGTGAGCTCTGAAAAACACCCTAGTGGACCTCAAGATGTCCTTACGCAGACCCACTCTCAGAGAGATGTCATCTCCCAGAGGTTTTATTCTTTGAATAACTTCTTCCAGCCAACGTTTGGTGTGCTCGTTGATGCAGGAAGCAATTAAAACACCTTTCTCTAGGTAGGTGCCCGCAAACGATGGAACGGAACCATCCTCCAGGGGTTGGATTTCTTCCATAATTGCGTCCTCGATGGCTTCTCCTTGCTCTGCACTAAGCTTCGCTTCCTTATGCCTTATACTAAAATGCCTTACTTATTTACATCAGAGGAATACGCTGATATGGTTTTTATTTTGGGTTACTGTAATGGTAATGCTAGAGCTGCTGTAGAAGAATATGAACTACGTTACCCTAATAGGAGGATTCCAGATACTAAAACAATTTCAGGAACTTTTCGTACTCTTCAGGAAACAGGATAACTACCAAGTACTAGAACCAATTATGAACGAGCTGTCCAACTTGATGATGATATTGTTATTAATGCTGTTCATCGCAGTCCAGGTGTAAGTACACGACGTATTTCTAGGCGGATAGGAGTTTCGCAGTCAATGGTGTGGAGGTCACTTAATCGAAACAAATTTTATCCGTTTCATAAACAAAAGGTTCAACATCTACAGCTAGGGGATGGTCCGCTTCGCTTGGAGTTTTGCACCTTTTTTAATATTAATAATCAACTCTACAAGCGTATTTTGTTTGCGGATGAGGCACAATTCACTCGGGATGGTGTCAATAACTTGCACAATGAACACTCATGGGCAGAAGAAAATCCACATGAGGTAGTGGAACAGAACTTTCAACACCGATTTAGTGTCAATGTCTGGTGTGGCCTTTTGCACAATCGGCTGATTGGACCTTTCATATTACCTGGACGCCTAAATGCTGAGTTCTATTTGCATTTCCTTCAAGAAGAGTTGCCGCAGCTGTTAGAGAATGTTCCTTTACATCTCAGACAAAATTTGTACTTCCAGCATGACGGAGCACCTCCCCACTTTTCACGTGCCGTTTCTGCTTACTTAAATCATCAATTTCCTGGACACTGGATTGGTCGTGGAGGGCCTCACCCTTGGCCACCAAGATCACCAGATCTATCTCCATTGGATTATTGCATCTGGGGATGGATGAAAGACATTGTATACAAGACAAAAGTGAATTCTCGTGATGAATTAATTGCCCGTATTATGGATTCGGCTGTGCAGATACAGGGAAGTCCTGAAAAATTAAGAAACGCAACAAAAGCAATACACAAACGTGCTGCAAAATGTATTGATAATGATGGCCTCATTTTCGAACATCTGTTATAAAAAGGTGCGTACGGTTGGCCCAACCTGATTAATTTTGCTTAAAACTAGTAATGTATTATACTGAATAAAATCGATTTTTTGGTACTTATTTCTGTTTTATTGTAGACTTTGATTATATCAATTTTCTCAGAATTAAATTCTATACAATTAATGTTTGTTGATTTTATGTATTTATTACCAATTTAACAAAGTTATTGTACATCAAACTTAAAAAAAACATTGTTTCGTGCCCCAATTTTTTGCATTTAACCCTGAATCCCTCAAAAACTACTACAGGTACAGTTCTGAAACCTATTTTATTAGCTTTATCAGGTAAAAATACATAAGAATCCACGATATTTCTTACTTAATTAGCCTTTCCAAAAGTTCAGTATGGCTTTATTTTACTCTTTACCCAGGAATTCAGGCGAAATCTTTCGCTAGCTATAACTCGCTAACGAAGCGTTTTCGGACCTATGTTTATATAACTTTTTTTCATTATTTTTACTAGTACAATGTGCTGTAGAAGTGGGGGGAGAACTTCATGAATCACCCTGTATATATATATATATATATATATATATATATATATATATATATATATATATATATATATATATATATATATGTATATGTATGTATATGTATGTATTTAAAAGCTAGAACGTGTCTGTAGCAGTTTTATTGTTTATTTAATTTCTTTTTTCCTTCTTTTTCAATGGCAGCCTATTTTTACTAACCGTCTTCTCATCTGACAAAGAGGATAGACTCGAAATTTATACATGTTGTAACATACAACTTTGTTAAATGTCCGCAGGATGGGAAATCCTACTGCCCACTTCAAATCTTCGATAAAAAATACTTTTAAAAAAGTATATTTTAGAAAATGTAACGATGTAAAATTTCAGAAATCATTCTATAAAGGTATAGTACGTACAATTGTTATTATTCTTAAGTTTTAATCACAGGAATTGAACATCAAATTCCTTCAAATTCTTTAAGATTGCATGTTTCTGTTAAGCAGTAACTCTTCACAAAGCATTTATCTAATTAGATTCATAATTCTGCCTAAATAGAGTATAGAATAAAAATTTATCTTTTCTTAGGAGTTTGAATGCAACTTTTAATACTATACTACAAGTCTTTGAGCTATAAAAAATAGATTATTACATTCTCTCAGCAAAAATCTGTTTTATTTTCACTACCAAAATGAAAGAAAATTTGTTTTTAATTATCATATGAGCTACAAAAACACTGAGGTAATATTTACTTTTTTTCATTGCCACTTTAAGTTTTAGAAATATTATAAATATTTTATTTATTTTAGATCTTAGTCAAGGTATCATCAGGCGACTCCACAAATTTGTGGAGAGATATTTTGGACAATTTTTAAAACCTGAGATGTATCTATAGAAATGGGTCGATAATTATTGAATTCTGAATGATTTTCTTACCATAATTATGTATAATGTGCTGTTGAAAACTTTATCCCTAAACCATTACAGAGAAAATTACGTAAAATCAAGCGTTTTATGGGCAGCTGTCACTGTAGGCAGTTTGTATGATCGGCTCTGTGTTCTGAGACATAAATATGTTGAAGATGTCCGGACAAAATTTCTTTCAGTATAATTTATAAATTATCATAAATAAATATACCTATTTAATTTCTAAAACTAAAATTTGGTAATTATACATAAATAATAAAAATATTATTAAAAAACTTTTAATTTTTCTCTTTCACGTTTCATCCTATTCTCACAGTTATTTATTATACAGCAATATAGGTACACAATCCAACACGTATAACATGCTTCACTGAGATCTAATGTACAATGCTAAATTATAAATTAGTTAGTTAATTATGAAACCTAGTTCATTTCCTCCTAAGTCGTCTTCAGGGGGATATACAGTGTGGCCGGGATATTCCAGGACAAGAACCACCAGTCTGTGATCTGAAGATCAACGATTAAATCAACAGTGAGTGTATACGGGAGATTAGTATTTAGAAAAAGTCAAGAATATCAGATTTTTGTAAGTAGGAGTAGGAGCAACAAAAGACACATGCGGTCTCGTCTGAACATAGGAGAAAAAAAGACTGGCAGTTTTTGCTTTAATCAAAATGTTTTCTATTAAAAATCACAAGCTAAGATGTCCTAAGTTACTCTCATTTTCGAGAGTCAAAAAGTAAGAACAAAACAATACTGTTCGCGTTCCGGACCATTTAATGGGTTGCCTGCGACAAGAAAACACTGTAAAAACATAACCGCTATTGGGAACAGATGCACAAAGAAATAAAAACAGCGAATAACAAATCCAATGCTAAGGAAAGATGAATATACAATAAATAAGAAAGCTTATTACAACTAAAACGCGTAAACAAAATTAGGAACAAACATCCGCTCTGTTAGACCAACCAGCATCATTCATCGACTGAAATATACGTATAGTTGAAATTGACAGGGTTGCAAACAAAACCTAATTGGCGGAAGGGTTCAATGAAGTTGGTGAACAATTTACGGCCTCATGTTGGCACACATGTATTTGTTTAGTAGCGGCGATTGGCAACACTGGCGTTTCATGACCAGCCATTTCCACTTTATTTATATATACAGTTTTAATGTAGATAAAATAGGAAGGTAATAGCATAACACACCTGCATCTATAATCAATCGAGTTATTATCTTTATAAATCATTAAAAATGTATGCTATTTGAAAAGGTTATGAATATTTTTTATGGCATTTTCAGCATTCATTTGGAATAGCAATATGTTTTCATATCACCGACTTTATTACTTTAATACCAGTATATTAGCAACACGCCTTGCTAATGACATGCAGGTGCTGATGAGGAGTCATGTTACAAGCAATTACCTCTAATTATGCAACATTTATTCATATTAGTTTTTTTTATTGTAAGTATTGAAAACGAATTGACTGCATTGTAAGTACACAATATAAATTACTATTTCAATCGATTTTACATGATAAATCTGTAGGACTAGATTACAAAAGTGCTTTAAACGTGAATTCTTGTTAACTAGGCTGTTTCAATGAATGCCCGTTTCTATTAATTGATTTTATGAGTTGGTTATAAACTGAGGTCCAATTGTTAAGAAGGATGGAGTTTATAGAAATACAGTTGAACGTCGTTATACGAACCTCGATAAAACGAATTCCTCGATAAGACGATTGTTTTCAAATCCCCTCGAAAGTTTTGGTAACACCCAATGCTAAAAACCTCTAAATAACGTAGTAATTTGATAAATACCTCCATGAGACAGATTTTATATTATTTGGGCTAAGACTGATTAACCTCTATGCATCGAATAATATTGATCACAGAACATCTACAAGACGAACGCGATCTTTAGAGAACAAATATTTTACGCCTCGATCTCTATAATACGTAGTTTTCAAAACAAAATTAGGTACCCAAATGCGTGTCTCGACATGAAATCGTAGCTGATTCACACCACCCTTCCGTTTTCAGGACAGCAAAGATAACGAAGTACTAGTGGCCAAGAAATGGATTTTGAAGAACTTGTTGACTTCAATGATAATGTTGCGGTATGTGGAGATCTAACGGTTGAAGATATCCTGGCTTCTGTTCCCCTTAAATCCTCAAGAAGATGAAGCAGCTGAAGATGATAAGAAGGATGCAAGGGCGTGATCGACCTGACTGTCAAGGAAATACGCAAGAGAAGCTGTTGATGTATTAAAGTGATTTTTTCGTGGAGAAAAATTGTTTGAATGAAAGTGTAGGGAACAATTTTGTTTAATTATGTTCCAGGATTTATCGTCGAGTTATACTCCACTTTGGATATGGAAACCATTCATGCAGGCAAAATAATTACACATTGATGACTTTTTGAAGACTTGATTACAACTGTGAAATGTAATGTTTCCTAAAATAGTAAATTGGTGAGCTACCTTAACATCATTATCCCACCGTTAATTTCTTAAATATTATCTTATCTCTTATCTCTCATATTCCCAAATACTTCATCAGATCACGAAATAAATTATATATTTCAGACGAAAACTAGTAAGAAACGACCAATTAATGTACGAACCAAACCATTAGCTGTTAACTGAAAGTGGGCTGGAAATCCAGTATCAGACACTATCTGCTCTTCGAAATTGAGGGTTTATCTTTCAGTTTTAAGTTTAGTTAAATTTTAAAGCGAGAGCTGAAAAAATAGAACTAACCCAAGTATTATTTCAAAATATGAGTCCAGTTTGGCTGATTCTTGTTGAACTGTTACAGTACACGAGAAATCGTCATAGATTAATAATGAAGTGGATATGGAAGTTGACGAGTGATCCAGATTCTTAATCCTGGTATGATTGATGGTAAATTGATGTGTGTGATTGAGACTTTGTTCATTGCCGGTGTTTAACATTAGTTGACACTGACTGGTACCTCGAGTACATGTACAGGCATATTTCACTGAAGCGATAAACTTATTGAAATAACGAAGCAATTATCAGCTTACTTTTCCCTTTTGGATACATTCTTTTTACATTCTGTTATTTACTTGCACCGTCTAGTATTGTTGTGAAAATGTTTTTAAAATTAAAAAAAACACTATACTTAGGCAACTGTTAATAAGGCACCAATTTCAATAGGACGAAAAAAATCCCCTTTATGTTTTTCATACTCAAATTATTATGACTTTTGAAATTTAAGCATTATAAACAATTCTCCAGTTTACTTTAAAATTTTAAGCCAATTATTGAATGTTTTGGATGAAGAAAGCTTCCTTATCCAATTAAAAACTAATTTCACTGAAGAAAAAGTTCACTAAAGTGAAAGTTTATATCTGCATTTAATTTAATATTAAGAAGGCAGACTGTAGGATTTGAATATTTGAACCATTGACATGAAGATAGCTTCAGCATTTAGTATATACAGAAAGGCATTCACAAGCGTTTACCGAAAACTTTAAGACCTTTCCGTGAAATTAAACCACTTTTTTTACTGTGTTTAAATAAAGTGAGATGTCTTGAGAAATTATATTTCTGATTGCTTTTTTCAAATCCAAATCAACAAATAAATTTGCAAGTGATGGACTTTTATTAAATTTATTAGTTTAGTTTTTCTCTTGAAACGACATTATGTTGGTGCCCCAAATTAAACATTGTACCATAAAATAACTAAATAGTTAATAACGCTTATAAAAAGATTGGCGTAGGCAAGAGAGTTCACTCAGCTGTGAACTGTAAAGTTGCTTCAATAATTTAGAGATTATAAAGTTTTGTCAAAGTTTCAGAGCTTATCGGCTGTAAAAATCTTTACCCATGCCATTGTCAGTCGGTGGATTTAATCTTCCACTATTCAGAAGATTATTCTTTATGACGTCAGATTTATTTAAAGTTTTTCTTATACTTGAACAGTTGATCTCCTTAAAAGTAGTCGCTAGTAAATTTATTAAAATTAGTCTCTGCAGTTAGATATAAGTATAATATTACCGTTTTTACTTAATTACTTTTAATCCTTATTTTATTTTAATGTATGGGGATTTTAATATGGTTACAAAGTGCACGGGAATACATAGTAGAATATTGGACATTTAACATCATTAAATGTTACAAATAGAATACTACGTTCCAAGGATTATTATTTACCCTTTTCCTCAAGTGCCATAAATCATAATGCATTAGGTCAAACATACACATCATACTTAAAACAAAAATGTTGCATGGAAATTGCCACACACTAAACTAAATTTTACAATATAATATAAGAATAGTGTGAATGATACATAATATAAAAAAGTACATTATCAAATATTGTAGACTAACTCAGTATACATGTCAATAACGGTGTATATGATTAATAATTAAACATCCAGTTACACAGTGAAAAACATATCTCTAGATTTGAATTTTGGTGAATTGCACAGTAACAATACATTCCTCTCACATGATAAAGGGTTTCACCGGCATACAAAGCGGTGACGGAAATATATCCAGCCCGCGAATAAATCTCCCTGCCGCGGCTAGTGAATACGTGAAAGTTTTAAAATCTCCTTTCACTTTGTTCAATGGAAATAATTCTGTATTAAAATTTTTGTACACTGCTTAGTAATAAAATTCATTTTATGCCAAAACAGGTGTAAATTCTAAGCATTCTCAACAGACGTACTGGGGCCCATAATTTTGTGTTTATAATATAAACACAACTTGTGTAAGGATAGAATCATTTCGGATATTTTCCATCGTTGTAATGAACAAAAGTATAAAACTACACATAACGTAGTTATGGTAGGAAGTGTTAATTCAATTGAACTTTGAGTTTGGCTCCAGTTCAACTTCCTTGTATTGTATCGTATGGTATCTGACGTTGTATCAGACTTGACTCCTTAAATTTCGTCGACTTTCTTTGGATCTCTTCAGACAATTATATTAAGGGGACCTATTTTGAAAAAAATGTATATCAGATTATTGGTTATTGTTATTTTAGAATTATTTTTAGTGCAATGTTACCAAGTACATGATATCTCATACTCATATATTGGGTAAAAATTAAGTTTTTGACTTTGCACACATGGTGTTGAATTTGTCTGTTCGTTACTATATACTACTGCACGGTACAGGAGGCGTAGATCAAATTCTTACTCCACCAAGTAAATAAGTTGGCTAAACTGCAGTCAAGATGTTTTATTATGCTCAAGTAAACGAAACTCCAAACCCAGAATGAATCATTCAATAACATGATTTGGACGGAAATTTCAAAAATTATTTTGTTGGGCTAGACACATTGAAATATGAAGTGTATGATGCTGTAATGTGTGATAATAAGGGGGATGGTAAAAGTTATACAAAAGTTATGTGGGAAATCTGGTGCAAACTGTACTGATGGAATAAAGCGTCAAGATTAGACACGTGTGCGCGAAGCTGAAAAGGCTATGAAGGAAATTTAAAAAGGGTGCGTGATACATGATTAAATATAAAAAGAAGAATTCTAGAAAATGAGCAAGTATCTGATGACCCCTTATGGAGCTCACTAATGGAAGTTAACATCAGTTTTTGTTTTTTGTGAGCCTATCAATAAATTTCAGTTTTTTTAGAGCCACTGTATTTTTTAGAAAAAATGTATTTTTTAATACTTAATTAACAAAACTTTCTAAACTATTCAAATCGTTTTTCACAAAATGTTCACAGGTTACTTATAGCATTGTTTATAACAATTATAAAGAGTTGCTAGGAAACTGGAGTATAATACGCATTGCTTCTATGGATTAAACATTTTATTTTATAATTTTTAAAAGGTATGTATATACAATTAAACATAAGTAAATATAACTACTTTCATATTATTTACCATACTTATTCAAGCAGCACTAGATCAACACCAATTTAAATTTCTTGAATTTCCGTTCATAAGTTCCTGAAAAGAGTGTAGCTAAAAATAAATAATTTAACATGGGTGAGAGGTGCGAGGTCCCCTTAAAAAATCTAAATATTATCTATAAACTGTAGCAATAATATCTAAAACCCTTTATGGATTGTCTTTTATTTCCTCTGAAAACGTAGAAATTTTTTGAGTACTTTAATTCCTAAACTTTAGAAAACGGTTTGTCTCTTAGATGAAGAGCTCAGATATTGCAAGGTTAGATGTAGCTCTCTGGACAGTCCGTTAACTAGCTTTTAACATAGCAGCTTTTGACATACTCTCTATCTCTCTGGAGACGTCAAATGGAATTTATTTCTCTTATTCCATTCTCTAAAGCTTTCTCGGCCGACTGTTGCTTTAAGATCAATAGAATCCTTGTGCATCAAATTCATCTTTTTTTACTTTTTTTACATTATATTTGAATTTATAATGTTCCTTCAAAATGTTTTTGAACATTTTTATTCAGAACACGTTTACTTTATTTTGAAAAGAAGTCGGTAAACTTTTCTTTCTAAAACAAGCACATAAAACAACATTTTGCTCAAGAACTGCTATTTATTTTTATACAATGAGCCATGCTCCAAATGGAAAACATACACTGAACGTCACATTCGAACGTATTGAGTTCTAACAGTATAGTATTTTACAGTACAGTATAGTTATTATTTGTAAATAATTGCGTCTGATACTGTCTCGTGTCTCCATGTAATGTTTCATTTAAAAGACTCTTGGAGGAGCTTTATAATGTAGGCTAGGAAAGTTATCACAATAACTCTAATGTAATTTACAATGATTGGGGAAATTCCCATTTCCTCAATCAAACCTCGCTCGTCACTTCAGGACGGTTATTTTGGTATTGCCTCAACAGGGGCCATCACTCGGACTGTTGCTATCAAGATATTCAAAATATAATATAGCTATTAATGTAATAATGTAATGAAAATAACTAAAACCCTTTAAATTAAAACTTTTTATTATATACACGTGTTTCGGTTTTTAACCATCTTCAGTGTACATTAACCTCTAAATAAATAAATAAATAATAAACAATGAGATATACACATGTGGACCTTTTAAACATATGTTAAATTTAAATGACACAGTTGTAATTTTCTTATTAGTAATCTGTATTTAATATTTTAATTTTTTCAAAAATTGGATTTGTCTTATTTTTCAGATTACTATTTAAAATGTTATGAGGATCTTTATTATAATTTAGATAAATGTGTAATTCTTCTTTTGTGTTTAATTTCTCTCCTTTCCTTTCGATATCTAAAATTTCCATGTTCTTTTCAATATTTGTGTAGTTATGGTCAGTCTCCAATAGGTGTTCAGCAAAATTTGATTTTATTGTAGACATGTTATTTGTTTTTAAAGCTTGTATGTGTTCTTTAAACCTTTTATTAAAATTTCTTCCAGTTTGCCCAATATAATAGCTTTCACAGTCACTACAGTTAATTTTGTATACTCCAGATTGTTTAAATTTAACATATGTTTAAAAGGTCCACATGTGTATATCTCATTGTTTATTATTTATTTATTTATTTAGAGGTTAATGTACACTGAAGATGGTTAAAAACCGAAACACGTGTATGTAATAAAAAGTTTTAATTTAAAGGGTTTTAGTTATTTTCATTACATTAATATAAATAGATAACCCTATAAGTGGAGTTAATAACATAAATAATATAGCTAATAAATTAATTACTTTACCCAAAGCTAAACATCAACTGCAGGATTAGATATGACACGTTCTGACAAGTTCCAATAACATATCTAAAATCATTGGCTAAAACGACAGTTTTTCACTGTTTCTGGTAATTTCAGAACATTGATAACGCAGGGAAGAGCAATACGTGTTGTATTTAATTAAATTTTTATTTTAGACCCATAGTGCTTAAGGATACGTTCACTGAAATCTGAACAAAACTGTTATGATAGAAACAATAATACTTTTCATATAAGAATTAAATTATTAATAATACCAGGAGTACAGTGGGGCATTTTCACTTTGTGCAAATAATAAAACAGCGCCATGTAAAGGCTATAGCCTAAGTAGTGTACGGGGGCTGAATAACATCTGCAATATTTGTTGTCAAACAAAGATGCTACTAGGAGTACAGAGTGGCATCTTCACTTTATGTAAATAATAATCCAAAAGCGCCGCATAAATGCTATAGCCTAAGTACAGTAAGAAGGTTGAATCGCAGTTGTAGTAGTAGAGTATTTATCGTCAAACACAGATGCCAGGAGTACAGAGTGGCATCTTCACTTTATGTAAATAATAATCCAAAGGCACAATATAAAGGCTATATCCTAAGTGCAGTACGAAGGTTGAATCGCATCTGTAGCGCAGTATTTGTCGTCAAACACAGATGCTACCAGGAATACAGAGTGGCTTCTTCACGTCAGTGTCCCTGCAGGACTTTACCCTTCACTTGAACTTTATATTAGCGTTATTTCCTCTAATAGGTATCACATGCTTTTATAAATGTTTCACGTTTCCGTTTTCCTTAAAGTAGACATACACATTAACAGTGGAGATATGTGAAGAAGGGTAATGAGCTAAAGCATTTTAATATTGTAGCTTTGGAAATAAGTATATTTAAAAATAATCAATTTATAAATTGCGTGTGGCACCACAACACAATGAAATAAAACCAAACCTGTTACAAATATTTACATGAGTCTCACAACAGATCCTTTCAAGTTCAATTGAATTAAATGGTAAACTACTGCCGCACAAAGTTTTGATTACTGCCACATCAATAACGTAACTGATTTCAAACAGTAGACTTAACGTGAATAGTAGTGAATAGTGGAATAGGTTATTGAAGACAAAATGAAACATTGTACTGAATTGCTAACAAATAAAACAAAAACAGACAGCTTGGCCGATAAGCTTCGATAAAGCTCAGGCAATAGTTTTCAATTCTTTTATTTTTTATATTTATAATTTAGCCAATTTTATCCTTTTAAATTATTTTTCCTAATTTTGAACTTCATGAATGAACACGGTTATGGTAAAATATTAAATTGTGTTCTTCAAAAATGATTCACTTTTATGGTGCGCCAGGATCTGATAAGAATAAAGTGTTTATGTTCACATTTACATACAAATAACTCATATAATAAATGTGGCGCTAGAGAGAGTTTACTGACAGGATCAGGCCCCTATCGTGTTTATGCAATTCCGATGGTTTACCTTATTGAATAATATTCAAGTATCTCATTTCCTTGTTGCAATTTCAAAGAGCTCATCATATATTTTCGTACAACATATTGTTTACTTCATCCTGAATTATTATTAAAATAAACGAGCTAAGCTCTGAAGTTTCAAGATCATAGAAGAACGAAATTTCTAGTAGAAAAGTTTATAGTATGTCTTTACATAATAGGTTATATAATGTTACAGTTAATTACAGTCATATTATTTCATACGAAGTATAATTAACATATGAAATACTAAGACATCCGTATCATCTAACCAACTTGATATATATTTTAGTTTCCAAGACTCTGCAATGGGGCACTGTCAAGATCATCATCGGCTGATTGTATCCCATGGTTCTTTACAACAGAGATACTCGGTACAACGTGAAGCGACAATTGAGACCGACACCTGTACTGTCAAAGTGATCAGTCACGTGTATTCGTGTACAGTTAATTGATTGATTAACCTCTAATTCTTTAAAATGCAATAAACCTCGAAATACTAAACATTTTATGAAATTTAAAACTTGTTTACTGATTAATTCAGATTTACATCCCAATATATAACAAAAAAACAAAGCCTATTAGGTAGGCTATTTTTTTCAAAGGCTATTACTCGAGGAACTGAAATTATAGATGTCCTTCGGAAAAACAGGCAGACTAAATTCTTCCATCACCTCAAGTGATAAGCTTTGCTAAAACACAGCCAATCGCATTAAAGCAATAGCGTACTAAACAACACAAACGTACTTTGTATTTAAGGAAGTAAGCAACGTCTCGTTAAGCGTAACATGCTTCGCTAAGGTTTCATGTAAAATTTCAACTATGTAGCTCTTACTCTATTTACGGATATACAGACGTTCACTTACACAGAATACAAAAAAACTTTAAAAGACACAAAAGAAATTGTACCAGCCTAATGTGCATCATATGCACATATGTGAGATGTAGCATCGTAGAACTAATTCCTATGTACTGTATGTAGAGTTTAAGTTTCGTACAAACTTTTAAGTCCGATGTTGAAATATTTCTAAAGACACTATATAGATGGTTAGGGTACACGTGTTACTAACCCACATCTTAAAACAATATACGATTCTTGTCAGTTTCTTCAGAAAATTACTTTTTATTATTGCTGCCATAATGTTTTATAGTAATAAATATTTCTTGACGCACAGCCAAATGTCATGGAGGATGTACACGCACAATCATCGAACTCAATGTTAAATACATAGAGGAGAAACTTCCAGTCTAGAACAAAGACGCTAGAGGTTATGTCATCTGAGACAGTAAAGGAAAGCCACCGAGTGTTGTGTACAGAAAGTAATTATATCTCTACTAAGTACATTTATCAAGCAAGGATTTACAACGTGTTCATTCCCACTTGATTACAACACCTTTTGTGTGAATAACCCCACTTATTTCCTCCACATGTTCTCTTGCTCCTCCTTCTTTCATTAAATATCTGTCTCTTTTATTAAAACACAGTATGGTTCTAAAAATAATTTAAGTTTCTTAACAAATTCCAATATAAAATTATTTATATTTGTAAGATCTGCGGTAGATAAAGCTTTTCAAGCCTAAATACGAGCATAACTGGGACTGCAAAATACGTGGAGACCCAGTGTATTGAGTGGTTCCCTAAGAGAGAACTTGTAATATATAATACCTGCAGAAAGTTACTTAGGCCAGGGTATAATCTATAACTGCAAGATAAAACTAGAACTGCGCGTCTTAACGGAATTTTAAGATTTTAATAGAAGAACAAAACTAAATATTGTACCTTTTACTTATAAAAGAAGCAGTTTCTGAAATAAAAAATAGTGCAGCGCCAGATCCCTAATTTTATATTCAAAATTCTGCCTGAATAGAGAATAGAAGTAAAACTTTTCTTTTAATTAAGAATTTGGAAGCGACTTTTAATATTATACTACAATCATTTGAGCTATACCATATACTCGTAGATACTATAGCCTCTTATAAAAAATCACCTTTATTTAAACTACAAAAATTAGAGTAAACACTTTAACAGGTTTATCGAATGAGGTACAAAAACAGAGATGTACACTTTAATTTTTGTTATTTTCATATTAAAAGTTTTAGTATGATTAAATATTGTATTTATTTTAGATCTTAGTCAAAATTGCGGTAATCTTACGGTAGGCTCATTTTACCTACTGTAGCAAAAGTTATTACCCATGGATTTTATAAAAGTAAACTAATAATTCATTATGGAAATTCGACATTCGAATAGTGTAAACTATAAATTGTAACGTTCATTAGTCAACAGCAACTGTAAAATATTATAAATGAGATTATTCTTAATCATTTATTAATATATGATGTTAGTCAATTATAAACCATGACTAGCTTTCTTATCGGTGTGGTACCCAACTAGCGCCCATAACAGAACAAGAAAATGTGAACCTTGGAACGAAATACGAGCTAAACGACCCTTTCTGCCTTTGTCTCTACTAAATTTGTGTAAAGCATTCGCTATATACAGCTAAATTAAGCTTCAATACCAAACATTTTAAACAAACACGATATATTGAATTATAGCGATTGCATTTATTTTATTACATCAAAGTGTAACAAGGCTTTAATTCTTGAGACAGCCTCTCCCAATCAGCCAATAATAGTTACATAAAATAGGAACAGATTATAAAGTTTTTAAAAGCTGAGATGTATCCATAGAAATGGGTCGATAATTATTGAATTCGGTTCGTATCTTCTTACCATGTGTATAAAATGTGCCGTTGAATGCTTTGTCCCTAAGCCATTATCGAGAAAATATTACGTAAAAGCGAGCGTTTTATGGGCCGCTGTCATCTGTAGGCAGTTTTACATGATCGGCGTTGTGGTCTAAAACATAAATATGTTTAAGACATCCAGATAATATTTCTTCCAGTATAAGTTAAACTTTCTCGTAAATAAATACACCAATTTGATTCCAATTCTAAAAATTTGGTAATTATCCATAAATAATAAAAAATATTAATAAATAGTGTGAATTTTGTTCTTTCACGTTTCATCCTATTCCTATAGTTTTTTTAGTACAGTTTAGGGAGTACACTATCCCACGTTTTCTATAACGGGTTTCTCTGTGGTTTAGTGTTTGCAAAATTTCGACTTTCTTGCTCATTCATTCTGATAGTTACGTTAAATGTTTTACTAAGTCACATGTTACACAAGTATACAAACATGTTCAATAACACTAGGCAAAATCTCAAGAAGTGACATTATTATCGAACTTGATGTTGCATGTACTCAAATTTGCTCACGCAATTTTTAATTTATCACTTAGTCCTCTTTATATTGTTCGAGCAGACATACAGAAATTACATTTTACTGTTCCCTAAGTGATATGCTTATCTAACGCTTAGCCAATTTTAAAATAATAATAGAACTGAACCGAACCTATGAAAACGGGTTGAATCTCCCTAAAACAGCTTCTAAAACACATTTCTCAATGAACGCTAAAGAAAAGAGCTATCAGTGTATTACAGCATACACGTTAGTGCTAGGAGAGAATAGTAGAGTTCCGAAGTGTAGTTAATGGAATCGAGTCAATAAAAATTAGGTGAGCAATGGAGAAGATTTACGTGTTCAGTGGATTTTAAGAATGGACGACGTCTAGATGAGTGAAGCGCATAGGAAGGGTCGTCCAGAAAACCCCTGAGGCGTATCAAGTTGTACAGTAGAACGGTGCTCTAACGAGAAAACCAGACCCTGATGAGACCCCACTCCGAGGATCAGCCAGGTCAAAGAGATGCCGACCTTGCGCCCTGATGTAATTGTCCACCGTCGGGATGCCAAGGGAGCGCATCACGAAAGTGTTCAACTACGGGCTAAATTGTATAGGAGATATTTATGCCACACCCTGAAAAAGCCTTACTAATATCTGAACCTAATCGCAGTGATAGGGTTATTAAAGATGTCAACAAGGGTAGTGACACCCTTTGCCAGATGGAGGGTGGTAAAGTTCCCCCATGAAAGCCGTACTGACCACTGTGAATCTGATAGTGGAAGTCCTCAGAGAACGTCACTACGTGAGCCTTGTATGAGCTGGGGAAACAAGGTGTGAACGTGTTCACAAGTGAACATGTTCACTATGGCCAAGGTCTTCAATGACAGGGTTTAACAAAAATGAAGTTCCAAAGGCTTTAATGCTATTCTGGGGAGATAAGCGTCAAGAGGACGGTGTACCTGCTTCTCCGACCTCTTAGTGCGCATCAGACGCCAGAGGGAATGGGAGATTCCACAGATTTCAAGGTACCCAAGAAGTTCATGTAGAAGCCGTTGAACTCTACTAGACTGGTGTTGAAACGAAGCCTTGTCTGCAGTAAACCTGGATCGTTGCCAACGCCTTAGGAGCCGATGGTAAGGTCACACTTCATCTTGTAGGAATTCATGAAATCGCCGAAGATGATCAGGAACAGGACCACCGGTGACGAGGAATGAGCAACAGAAGCCTGTAGAGAAGCCAAGGTCAAGGTCAGCGCACGCAATATCAGGAACGGATGTGGTCGTTTCGCTGAATAATTATGGAACCTAGACCATTTCGTCTTAAGTCGTCTTCCAGGGGATAGGTGGTGTGACTGGAAGATTCCAAGACAATAACCACCAGTATGTGATCTGTAGTGAGTGTACACAAAAAGAGCAATAATATCATTATTTTGCAATGGATTTTGTGGAAAATGAGTAAGAGTAGCAGGAACAGCAAAAGACACATGCGATCACGTCGAAACATGGAAGTGGAGGCTACTACTGGTGGTTTTTGCCAAAATCAAAATGTCCTGAGGTGCACTCATTTTTGTGAGTCAAACATTATGGAAAAAACAGTACTGTTCGCGGTCCGGACAATCTAATGGGTTCCCTAGAAGAAAACAATCTAACAAGACATACACAAGCAAAGAGAACAAAAACAGTGAATAACCAATCCAATAATAAAAAACGAAGAGTGTAACAGAAATAAATAAGCTTACTAAACCAAAAACGTGTAAACAAAACACAAAACAAACATCCGCTCTGTTAGACCAACCAACATCATTCATCGACTGAAATATACGAATAGTTGAAATTGACAGGGCTGCAAACAAAACCTAATTGGCGGAAGGGTTCAATGAAGTTGGTGAACAATTTACGGCCTAATGTTGGCACACATGTATTTGTTTAGTTCCGGCGGTTGGCAACACTGTCGATTCATTACCAGCCGTTTCCACGTTATTTATATACAGTTTTAATGTAGATAAAATAGGAAGCTAATATGTTGGAGCAATTATAACACACTTGCATATATTATCAGTCGATTTATTATATTTATAAATAATTTCAAAACTATGTTATTTAATAAGGCTGTGGATATTCATTAAAACATTTTTAGCATTCATTTGGACTAGCAATATGTTTTCATATCACAGACATTATTATTTTAATACCAGTATATTAGCAACACGCCTTGGTAATGACATACAGGTGCTGATTAAAAATCATGTTATTGGAAATTACCTTTAATTAGGCAATATTTATTCATATTTATTTTTTGTCATAAGTATTGAAAACTAATTGACTGCATATTACACAATACAGATTATTATTTCAATCGATGATATATGTGAAATTTGTATGACTAGATTTCAAAAGTCCTTTAAAATGAATTCTTGTTAACAAGACTGTTTTAATAAATGAGTGATTCTTTGAATTGATTTGATTATTGGTTGATTTGAAGATGGGTATAAACTGAGATCGAATTGTAAGGATATATAGCAGTTTAAATAGATAATAACGTTGCTAGTACGGTTAATATATGCCTACCATGTTTTTTTTTTTTTTAAGTTGAAAGCCGGTCTCTATTTTTTTGGACGAGGAAAGATTTCCCTATGCACTTAAAAACTTAATTTGCTAAAGAAAGAGTTCACCGAAGTGAAAGTTTATATCTGCATTAATTTAAATATTAATATGGCAGACTCTTTTTAGGATGTTTATATTTGAGTCATTGTTACAAAGAAAAGCTTCAGTATTTCATTAATGCAAAAAGAAATGCACAAGCGTTTTCGGAGAACTTTAAGATTTTTAAGCACTTTCCGTGAAATGCTTTTTTACTGAGTTTCAATAAAGTGAAATTACTTGAGAAATTATATTTCTTAATTTTTTCAAATTTAAATCAACAGATAAATTTGGAAGTAATGGAATTTTAATTAGTAGTTAGTTTTTCTCTTAAAACAATATGCTGGTGCCCTAAATTAAACATTGTGTCATAAAATAACTACATAGCTAATAACGCTTATACCAAGATTGGCGTAGGCAAGAGAGTTCACTAAGCTGTGAACTGTAAATTTGCTTCAATAATTTAGCGATTCTAAAGTTTTGTCAAAGTTCGGAGCTTATCGGCTGTAAAATCTTTACCCATGCAATTGTCAGTCGGTGGATTTAGTCTTCCATTGTTCAGAAGATTATTCTTTATGAACGTCAGATTTCTTCAAAGTTTTTCTTATATTTAACTAGCTGACCCGGCGAACTTTGTCCCGCCCTTAAAGACAATATCACATGATCACATTTTTTACTTTTTAAATTAGGATACTTGTAAATAAAAAAAATATAATTATTCAATGATTCTTTATTTGCCATTTATTGTAGCACCTTGTGATAAACTACATTTTTTGTTTTTTTATTAGGCGCGAAAACAAATAACGCGGATGGTCTTCCGACCCGTGGACATGCCACATTTAATTGGCCATGGGAAAAACATGGATGTTTGAGATTAAAATCACAAACTTTCAACGATTGGCCTTGTGACTTATTTACAGTCATGACGGATCGGAAATTGAAACCGTTTAAACTCAAATGGCATGTCGGGTGGGATCATCGGGATCCTCGGAATGAGAATTTCCTCACCTTTGAGTATTGTGGTGTAAATCAAATTGTTCATCAATTTGCTTACCACCAAACTTGTTCCGTTGCACAGTTTTGGTTGGTATAAGTTTCGAAGCATGATTACTACAGAACCAATATTTAGTTGTAAATTGTGCCAGGTACATCCAAGGAGTTTAAACATTCAATTGGATAGTTGGTGGCATCATCTTCATTTGTTACACAGTCAACAGATTTGAAAGAATGCAGTGTACCAATGATCTCATTCTGAATTATGTAGTTTAAGTCATCTACATCTTTATTCTTAGCTGCCAAAATTGCTCGCTCACTCAACCATTCATTATTTTTGAGGTTAGTAATGATGTTTGGGAATACTTTGTTGATGAGTTCGTCTTTCGATGAGACAAAGTGACAGATATTCCGAGGAAATGAAATCAATCCGCTCGATTCGTCGACAGGTACTCGACCATTACCGATAGTCAACAATTACTCAGAGAAATCTTCAGCAGATGTATCGTTCAGCAATGCAACTCTCATGTTTGTTGTCAGCTGAAGTTTCCTAACATAGCGCCATAGATTCGATGAGTTGAGGCAAGCGTTTATTCTGTCGGCAGCAGTCGATCTGGGAATTACTGGCAATGTTTGGCGGAAATCGCCAGACAGTAAAACAGTTGCGCCTCCAAAACATTTTTAGTCATTACGTAGATTTTGCAATGTTAGGTTAACTGCTTCCAATGCAAGTTTATGCGCTATTGTGCATTCGTCCCAGATGATGATCTTCGATTCTGATAAAACTTTCGCCATAGCGGAGCGCTTTGTAATGTTGCACGTTGGTTCTTCAATATATTGAAGATTTAACGGTAATTTTAATGCAGAATGTGCCGTACGACATCCTTCTAGCAATGTGGCTGCTATTCCAGAAGAAGCAACTGAAACTGCAATGTTGGATCTTGCACGAACAGTGGCTAAAACTACTGACATGAGGAATGCCTTACCAGTTCCACCATGTAAATATAAACCACAGTTTCCATCATCAATTGCCTTCATTAATGTATCATAAACTTCCTTTTGTTGGGGGTTCATCAGGGGCACATTTGTTTGAACTACTAAATCTAATTCCTGGTGATCATATTCACGTTCCCATTCCAATTCTCGATTAAATGCGTCATTCATTTTACGATTTAGCGCTGGAATTCCTAACCTGACTAATAAACTACCACACATGAGATAGCTCATGTCTTCGATCAAGAGCAAGGCCCGATTATGTATCTCCTCATTCATTTCAGGATCGTAATTTATTAAACTGACACGAATTTGATGTAAAATATCTTCTGCCATATTATCCTTGTATTTGTGCCACAGGTTAGATGGGTTCGATGGAAAGCATGTCGAAATGATGATAGCAAATAATGTACGTATCTGACTTGGAGATGCAGAGATAACTGCTTTGAATTGTAAAAAATTAAAATTTGATTTGTATTATCTGGATAGTAAAGTATATGCTTAACAGTGATTGCAGAAACAGTTGAAACAAAATTTGCTGTTTCTCTTAAGCTTACGCTATGCTTTAAAACTATAAATGTAAAGAAATTTAAAATGGTAATTAAATGACATAAACATAATATTTCTTTTGTTGCATTATATATGTTTACAAAGAACAGCTGATTCAATTTGAAACAGGCCCTTTCACTTAATAACATATGTTTGCTGTAATGCATTTCTTACGGGTATTTCCGTAACTTTTAGAGACCAGTGGGGCGGAATCCTGAATCGGGAACGGGATAAAAAGTATCCTATGTGTTTCTCCCAGTTCTTAGCTACCTCCCTACCAATTTTCAGCCAAATCGGATCAGCCGTTCTTGACTTATAAATAGTGTAACTAACACGACTTTCTTTTATATATATATATATATATATAGATTTACGTATATCAGCTGATTTCCTAAAAATTAGTCGATAGTAACATTATTAAAATTAGTTCCATATAAGTATAACTATTGTGCTTAGTTAGTTACTTATAATCATTAATCTATTTTAAAGTATGACGTTTTTGGAATTTGGTTCTAAAGTGCACAGGATTACATAATAGGACTTGGTACATCTACCATCATTAAATGTTACAAAATAAAAAGGTTCGTTTCAATACGCGTTAATAGGAGAGCGAAATGTTTAAAAAATAAAACGATATTTTTATTCTCAGGTTATATTTTTCTTTAAAGTGGTGATTTACAGTCTCGTTATCTAATTGGCTGGTGATTATGTACCTGTCATGTATGTGTCTAGCTTTCGGTTTTAAAATAGGAAAATATAATCTGAAAAACGCTATTATTTAATACTTTAACCCGCTCAACACCCTCTTATTTTGACCCCCACCAAAAGTAGCGACCGATACACTCCTCGACCGATATAAACAAGAACTAGGTTCTGTGCCTATTTGTGCCGCGAATTAGTTCTCTGCTCCTTCACTATTTGAGCTGCAAAACAGAACTACAATGTGAACATTTCCACTTCTATTGGTTCAGAAGGTAATGATTACTTGTCATTTCAAAACCAGTTTATTTATAATTAGTATAACATCTCACAAACACAGTTTACCTTCCTGATGATTTTTCATCGTCTCTGTGAAATATACTCGCATTAACTAGAAACTGTTATTAGGTAAATAAAGCAGTGCCGGTCTATATAGAAACTGTCTATATAAATATATATTTATTTAGTTTTCAATCACTGCTATTATTGCCTAATATAGTACAGATACTAAATCACAACTAGCATAACTACTTTGGTACTCACATGTTAAAGGTTTGGCACTATAATAAATGGAATAATCCAAAACAAATTTGATATTAATATTGTTGTACATTTACAACCACATTCCTTTCTAAAGGTTCTGTGTTTACTTGTAGGGGTCTTGACTTTTATTTTACTTATTGCACAATCAACCATTTCATCATTGATAACGTTAAAAATAGTGCAATAACTCTTAGGCGTTTTAAAAATAATATTGAGTTAACACATTTTTAGTATTTTACAGATTCATATAACTCATAGGATTTCAAAGTATTTTCACTGGATTGTTATAACTATTATCACATTATAATTTCTTTATATAGACATAAACATGATATGATAGTATGTTTTTTACATTATCAAATACTTTAAACTGAATCTAGAGACCAGGCAATAACGGTGTTTATAATTAATAATCGAAAAACAGTTACACAGTTACATAGTGAAAATACATATCTCTAGATTTTAATTTTGGTGAATATTACAGTAAAAATAAATTCCTCTCACAAGATAAAGGGTTTCACCGGCATACAAAGCGGTGACGGAAATATATCCAGCCCGCGAATAAAACTCAATGCCGCGGCTAGTGGATACGAGAAAGTTTTTATAATCTCCTTTCACTTTCAACATTTCAAATAATTCTGTAATAAAAGTATTGGAGTACACGGTTAGCAATAAAATGCATCTTATTCCAAAACCGATGTAAGTTCTAAAGTTCTCCAATACACAAACTGATGCACATAATTTGGTGCGTATATTATAAACACAACTTGTCTAAGGTTAGAAGCATTTCAGACATTTGCCATTATTGTATATACAAAAAGTATTAAACTACACATAACGTAGCTGTGGTAAGAAGGGTAGATTCACTTGAAAATATTGTTTCTATAGATTACGGCTTTCATTTTATTATAATTTTTGAAAATTATATATACTGTATATAAAATTAAACATAAATAAATATCACTGCTACTACTTTCATATCATTTGTATTTTCTTCAAGCACTTGCTATGTGCCAATTTAAAAAGGTTATATTCATTACATTAGTTTCTGAAAAAATCAATTTAACACGAGCGAGATAGGCGCTGACAGGTCCCTTTAACAAATCTACACATTATCCAGCAATCAAGTCGAAAACCCATATGAATGCCCCCCCCCCCCCAGAAAACCTAGACATTTTTTAATTTCGTGACAAATTCATCTTGTGCATGATATTCATAGTGAGTGCACGGTAATTTTGTAAAAAAAAACCATTTCTATAAAATCCGTAACTTTAAAAAGATGGGTAATAACTATCGTCAGTAAAATACTGATTTCGAATTGTTTTAATTGCTGTTTATTATTATTATTATTTTCTTCCCTGTCAATTTTGGCTAAAATCGATAAATCATTCAGTTTGCAAGTTTGATGTATAGAAAAAGTCTCTGGCCTACTAATCTTTTTTTTCATTCAAGTTAATAACGAATTCAAACTTAACATTTATTTTAAACTCATATTCTCAATGATAATGTCGTTACGTTGACAGTATACTGCAGCTATAACGCATTAGCGAAATATCTAAGGCAGAGAAGAGAATATACATGCTGTTGATTAAAGAAAGTATTTATATTGCACAGTAATTTCGCATGCTAGAACATACAACTTGTTCATTTGTTGTTGAATAATGAACCTTATGTGTAAATAAATTATGTCTTGTCATAGTACACAGCTTGAATCATTCAACTCACAGGTCAGAAATCCTATGTTGTGAAACTGAATTGTCAAACGTATACTCGGGCACTTAAGGCATATAGCCTCTCATGTGACTATGGACAAGTGGAGCAGGTCGGTTTTTTAGATATTATTCACAATTGATTTTTTTAATTATTATACACCTCTGAAGCAACTAAATCCCTCAATTTCTACAAAACAAAAATAGTTCTGAATGACTTGATATTCAGTACCAAGTAATTAAAACTTAATTAAATGTATAAAACTTTCTCACAAAAAATAACGTAATGTTATATTTTTATTAATTAAAAAAAGAAACTAACATTTAGAACCATTGCTCGGGTATTACCAGAACCACCATTCCTAACTAAGTATCCTCCTCTTCGTGGTTATTTCAGTACCTAACTTTTAGGTGGTGCAATCAATTTTGTGGTTTACACATTTTTATGTCATTGTTCAAAGACCATTAAAATACCTTTCCATACTGATAAACATATTTGACCTCTCCGCACTACGAGTACAAGAAACTAAAACGGTAGAACTACAAGAAAAGCATATTATACCTTTTTGTAATCAGAGCAAATAAAATAGCTGAGAAGAAAAATGTGAATGCGAGTACTTACTTGAGTTAAAGCGTTTAGAATCGGCAAGTTTTCATTCATTTATTACATCAGGAAATTTTGCTATTCTAATTATATCTAATTTTTGACATTTAATTTTTCAAACATTTAACTTAACGTATATAATTTTTTTATATACGCTGAAATATCATTTGGATACTGTAAATGTATTATATTGTTATCTTCAGACGTTTTATTTTGGTCTGATCACAAAATTGTCTAATATTTCTACCTGCAATGCCTATAGTTTCACGTGGAGAGATCCATATATTTATTCTATAAAAATCTATGAAGTGAACATACAAAAATATTGTTCAATCCCAAAATTGATGTTATCACCTAAAACCAAAAATGTGGTAAATCAGTTTAGGCTGCAAAAAGCTTTGTTTTAAATACAATTCTAGTCATGACTATCTCTATTCTGAGGTCAAGTAAAAGTAAATAAGACTTTTGAATATTCAAGAGGGATACGTAGGCATATGAAGCAAGCAGGAATTCGGAAGCATCTTATGACCAGACCTAAATTTAAAATGTTCAATATTCCGGAAGGACACATAGGCATTTGAGGCAGGTGGGAATTATAATGTATATATAAAACATGGCTGAAGGAAAATGAAAACTAAAAAATATTTATTCATTCCCTTAATAAAATTGTCTTTTGAAACACTTCATTGTCTTAAATTATATTTACTACACACAAAAATAAATTTCATTAAGTCATAAAAATACATGCATCGCTTCAAAGCTATACCTAATGTATACGAAAAAGGTATTTATTAACATTAGCGTGACCATGGAAAATGGACTTTTTTCATGGGTTGGGCATTTATAGCCAAGTATTATTATCACATGTGCAAATGAACTGGGGGGAAAGTATGTTATTGTATTATATTGATGCCTTTCGAACATTATTGCGGTAAGGAGCATGGGCATCACGTGATCTGGTTACAAGTTCGAGTTAATTTTTTTTCTAAAAGAGTAAGCAGTGCGCAGCACTGCGCATTAGGCAGGCATCGTTGACAGGATTAACGTATTTGTCAGCATCACTTCAGTAACTTGTCAAACACAAAGGTGTGCCATTACCACTACTGAACTAAGAGGTTAAGAATAGACGCGGAGGAACTACAGTAGTTCAGAATGGCGTCCCTTCTTTATTTGAGAAGGCGTGGAGTAATACCAAACTGTCAAATATGGATAGTGTTGCCAGAGATAACAACAGAGATAACAAAATAAATTATAATTGTATCTACTTTAGACCAATATTAAGTAACGAATAGAGGTAATTAAATTTTTATTCGACAATAAGTTTAGGATAGAAAGAGCTTTAAAATAAGTATAACGTGATGTAGTTTGTATTTAAAGTATTCAAGATTCGCACTCGTGAAACCTTTTTGGGACACCCTGTATTTTTACGAAGTTATTTTAAATACATCAAAATACCCTTTAGATCGATTTAGTGGGGTGTTAGATTAAAATACACATTTGCAGTTAGCCGTTAGACCACTAGACATTAGGGACGGGTCATCTACTAATTGGCAATTTAAACCTTATAAAGACAACAAAGGATTAGTATATTTCCTCCTTAAAATCACAAGATATTTCTAATTAGTATTAAAAATACAGCCATTTCTGCAAATATATACGTATTATTTACGTAAGATTTTCAAATATAGAAATCCTTATTCATTTCCAAATAGAACAAAACACAACTCTGAAGAAAAGGTTTATGTAAGTATAGTTTTTTAAATTACACCTTTTCTGCATATTTCAAATGAAACCACGATCTGTAAAACAGTTTGATTTGATTTTTCTTTTACATGCAAACACACTTGTATTTTGACTGCTGTGACGACAACATTGCTGCTGTAAATCCTCTTTTTATACTACACAATTACGATAAAATTTTGAACAGGTTCAGTCCTATACATTATGTATAATACTTGTTTTTAGTACCTTGTTTCAACACTTTGTCTATTATACTCCGGACTACTTAAGACTGAAAGCATAATACTTCGATTTAAATTGTTTTTAGACACAAATAAAAGTTATATACGAATGAAATACTATAAAAAATGTAATTTAATTAAATAAAACTTAAATTCAGGAAATCTACTACTCAAGCCTTTTTCCAACGCACCGGGAAAAATATTTCTTGACTTGTTGCTGACATAGCGATAACTAAAACAACGTCTTATGATAAGTAGTATTGACAAACACAATCAAAAATTGTATCAAAAATTATTTTATCAAAATCTGTAGCTTAACGTTTTAAGTTGTTTGTATGAAAACATTGAGAATTATATTAATAATACAATTTATTTTAATTTAACTTTTTCAGACACAAGTTACAGAACATTTATGGGATATTTTGAACGTAGACATTCATTTTCTTAAAACATCGGCTTGAGTAAAAGTATATTTATTTTTGTCATCAGTTTAAATATTAATTTGAGTACTACAAGCTGTTGTAAATTATTTCAAACACCACAATTTATGTTTAGTTATTAACTTTCTTTAATCGTCAATTATAACTTCATACAGTATCATACAATTGATTGAAATAAGCAGTGCAGAAAAGTTCAATGAAGTTTACGGCCTCATGTTGGCACACCTGTATTTGTTCAGTTCCGGAATTTGGCACGACTGGTGCTCCACGGTCAGTCGTTTCCTCTGTATTTATACGCATTTTTAATTAAAAGGAAATGGATGGCTAAAACGTGACAGCAATAACCAAACATCTGTATGCATCGCCAGCTGGTTTATATTAGTTAAAGCTACAACATTTGAAATAATTTTATATAAATTGTTATAGTCCGAGATCACACATACGTTAAAATAATAAAATGAAACATTCATGTAGGAATCTGACAGGTAGTTTAAACGTATAAAGCCAAAATATATCATACAAGAAAGAAAATCATCGTTTTCTATTTTTAACCATTTGTATACGCTTCCATTTCAACTTCAAAAAAGCATAACTGTGGATAAATTTTATTCAACAAAAATAATACAGAGATTGCCATTTTGCAGAATCTATTCCTTTACCTTACATTGTAACACAATTTCCAGTGAACAATAAGCATCTAAAATGCCGTAGTATCATATGACTATAAAATGTAACGAATAAATTGTCGCACAGACGGGGAGAGACTCGGGTAGACTGCCCTTTGACATCTTGACCGGAAAATTAATACAGTTATTTCTTGGACCCACAAGAATCTAAGACTCTACTACGTCTCAAGTTTGTATAACCTTTCTACCGAGAGTGTATCGTACATGCGCAGGACGATAGGGTTTTAAGAAAGGTGATCCTTGACAAATTGCAGTTTATTGAAAAGCGTAACACAATTTATACAATTTCCTACAGGCGAACTCTGATAAAGTATTCATTATGTGCAAAAGAAAATCAACTTACAGGCTAATCAGTTATAAAATAAAACTTGCATTAAACTATATATGTGTGTCCAATAACACCTTTAGTTATATTCAAGGAACACATTCTCTATGTGCTTGAATTTGAATTTCCGTCAGCACCACCTGAGCTGAGTAACGATAAATTGGAGAAAACCAATATCAGATCACCGAGTACACCTCACATTGCTGTGGTTGCATTAATGTTCACTGACCAGTTTAATTGAAACTATTGGAATACCATCATCTAACGATATTGATTAGACTAAAATATATCACTGACCATAACACTGAATTACTGCAAACGCCAAACATGATAGCTTGATGATGAATAGTTACAGTTTCAATCTGAGATTAATAACTTTTTGCAATCGGATTGGATAGAGTCCCTTATTATATCTACAAAGCTCTAGATGTGATGTCTTTCTTTCAAAGGATGCATTAGCAAGCTTCTGAGCAAAACTGGGAGATTGATGGTGATTTCGGGAATTTTTTTGTACCGACCGAAAATATAATCCTATAATCTACACATGTCATCAAACAAGGTCTAAATTTCAATGATCATTGATTATTTGGGGACCTAGAGTATTAGGCGCCAAAAAAAATTCCTTCCATTTATATTCTTAAGGGTCTCTAAGATTCTCCTCCTGGCTCTTTTTCGACAGAACGAACCCTACGTGTGAATTTACTGAATTCCAATTGGTCCAACTCAGATTTATTTTATTATCGACATCGTGGATGTCGATTCCCCGAAATCGATAATCCAAATACGAAGTGTTTACATGCAAATCACGTAACCACTCACTTACGGCATATCTAATATAAAATTAATTTAATATTAATATTAATTACCTCATATTAATATAGCTCATATTAAATAGCTATAAATCTAATTTGCATTATCAAGTGTAATCATAATTCACTACATATGTCAGCATTGTAATTCTGCACCACAATAGATGTAGTACACATGGCAACAATAGTGAGTGAATGCACCCTGTCATGGAGACACATAATGATGGTATGTTCGTTGTTTTAATGAGGAGCTCTACGACATATCAGTGCCAAGAAACAAAATCAAGAAAAATCTTCATATGTCCTATAGCTCTCTCTATATGGGCTAGTATATGTATGTGTTATTTTTTGAAGGGGTTAATACAAAAGGTATTATTACGAACAGCTTAATACTTCGATATGTGTTAAACTAATTGAATTAACACAACATAAACAAAAATGTAAATATTAACATAATTTTCATTTTAAAATTAACGACAAACGTAAAAAATACTGATCTGGTGGAAATTGTACATTAAATCCAACGTTACCCTATGTTATAAGTTGCAAATAAAATACTTACTGTTAAAGTTGTTTTAGGGTGTTTATATTTGTACAACTATACAGAATGTTAAAAATATTTTTGAATGATAGACACAAAATCAGGAAAAGCTTCAAATGATTATATGTCCTAAATCGTTTTATTTAATATTTACTCGTATACTTGTTTTCTGGTTGGAAATTAACATATCGAAAACTGTTAAAACTAACAGTTTAAAACTTTTAAAATGCTAAACTAAATAAATGTATATAAATAAAAACTATAAATTTATAATATAATATTCTGTTTTTGTACTTAATACTTTTCACATATAAATTTCTAGAACACCCTGTTAATGGTTTAACAAGAACAACAAAAGTAAAAAATAGTGTTCTGGTGGAAATTGTATGTTAAATCTAACTGCGTCCTATGTTTTTAAGTTGAAAATAATAGAGTTACTGTTAAATTAGTTGTTGGATGTTATTATTTTGTCTATGTGGAAAAAGTAATCATAAATCCAAATGATCACATTTTAAAAGTTTCTTTAACAGTTGTCTCTAGTTCAGACAGACCTTTCTAACTTCAAAGACGTATTCCTCATACACATAACTACTAAAATAATCAACCTATTTAAGTTAATTGTCTTTGGGTCAGCACAGGATGTTTAATTAAATTTTGAATAGCAAAATTAAGTACGAAAATAGTTAATAAGAGTTTTCTATTTATTTCGCTTTTATTATTTTTAGATACGGCCTTTAGAAAGAGAAAAAAATGGTAAAATTTGTTTATACATTTAAAAATTATAAACCAATTAAAAATATATTTTTAATTTTCTTTAACCATTGCTGAAATCTAATCTATATATATAAATGAATGTTTGTGTCTTTGTCCTTTATGGAATCAGAAACTATTTGACCAATCATCATAAAAAATTATGTGTATATGTATTTTTTTACGTAGAGAGTTTATATGCTATGCCCATCGATGTAACTCGCCACCATGCGGCGTTTCAAAAGATAACAGTTATAAAAGCGCCTTCACATTATAAACTGCAATGACGTGACAAATGTGTACATTAAATAGCCAAACGCTATTTGAAGGCGCTAAGTTATGATATATACATGTCTTTAAAATAAATTTCTGGTTGAAATAAAAAACCTTGAGTGTACTTCATAATAAAGTACATTTACGTGTACAATGTCTATAAACATACACTTTTGACAGATTTTCTTGATCATGGCATCAAGACAAATTCTACATCGGCGTTGGAAATATAATTCACTTGAACCAGAGCAAAGTTTACGAAAAGCGTGCAAAGCCACGGGAACAGCTAGTTGGTATATAAAGATTATACTATTTGCATTAACCGTTGTTTATATGTAACTTTTAAATAAACAATTATACATGGACAAAGTGAGATATATTTATATGAACTTATTTGCTTGTTTCTGTGTCTACTATTACATCTTGTTATGAAACATTGTAATAGAAGATTTTTCTTGCATTATAAATTAATTTACAACTAATATTCGTCTAATTATATATATAATTTAACTTTTGTGAGAATAAATTGTGTTATTCCTGAACTTCAAGTATCATACAGTAATTGTATTATAAAATTAATTTTTAAATGTTGAACATCTTATTTATATCCATATAGATATATTTCAAAAGTTTATGTTTCATAAAATTAATTATTTTTATTAAAAGATGAAATTTATAATTTAATTTATTTATTATAAATTTGAATTTGAATCTTGGGGATTTGTACAATAATAATTCATTTCTTCCAACATGATAAAGGGTTTTACTGGTATACAAAGCGGTGACGGAAATATATTCAACCCGCGAATAAATCTCCCTGCCACGGCAAGAGGTTACGTGAAAGTTTTTAAATCCACTTTCAGGTTGTACGTTGCAAATATCAGCTTTAACAATGGCTAGGTGAAAGTTTTATTTACACTTTCATATTGTACTTTGCAAACACCAGCTTTAAACTTTTGTTTCTATGAAAGTTTTAAATAATAGAACAATAACAATAAACCAATACAACGGTTTTAAAATAACGCAACAGAATGTAACGCGAAGAATTATCGCACAGGTAGACGGGCTTGATCTTTTGATCATAAAATTAGTACACGCATTCCTCAGATGAAGAGAAACGTATGTACCAAGTTACCACAAACAATAATTATTGCACAGACGTTCAGTGTGCCTTCTGACCTTTAAACTACAATATAATTAAAGTTATTTCTTTGATCATCTCAATCTATACACTTAGGTTCAAGCTTATACAACCATTATATTGAGTTATCGCTCAAACGGACAGACAGACAGACATTCCTTTGACTTTTTGACTAGAAAATAAATACGGTTATTTTTTAGATCCACAGGAATCTTAGAACCAAGTCTCAAGTTTGTAGTACCTTTCTTCCAAGAGTTTGTCATACTGCGGACAGATGGACGGAGGGCGATAGGGTTTTAAGGAGGGAGATCCTTAATAAGTTATAGTTCATTGAAAAACATAAGACAATTTATACAATTTCCCACAGAAAAACCCAGACAAAGTCTTGATGTGTACAAAATAAAACCTACTGAAAGGCTAATCAATTATAAACTAAAACTTGCGTGTTTATATATAAAACCTTTATTAATGACGAGAAATTGGAGCAAACCAATATCAGATCACCGAGTACACCTCACATTGTTGTGGTTGCATCAATGTTCACTGACCAGTTTAATTGAAACTATTGGAATACCATTGTCTAACAATATTGATCAGACTAAAATATATCACAGACCCTGACATTGCATTACTACAAACGTCACACAGATTAGCTTGATGATGAATAGTTACAGTTTCAAACTGAGATTGATAACTTTTTGTGCGATCAGGTGGATAGAGAAACTTATTATTCCTGCAAAACCCTTTATTTTACTTTGTATATATCATCATAATATTATAAGTGCCTACAAAACATTGTTTAGCATTGGACTGTAAACCTTTGATTCCCTATGACTATTTTCCGACTTTTTCGTTCTCTGCAATCTCACAACTGCAGAAGCAATGATCTAATAAAATTCATCAAAGACTATTTCCGGGCGATACAGTAAGACAAGTTTTAATCAGAGACCATCTTGAGCCTTTCCTTGAGACCATCTTTATGTCTTGTTCTCGCCTTCGTGCTTCAGCCCCGTGGGAACAACATTTCTGAACTTTCTATGGAAATGATGGTGACATTTACGCTTAAAGACCCCGTATTGTCGCTTCACCTATCATGTACCATCCTATCAGGTCTTCCATCCACATCTTCCATCGGGTCTTAAGAGTAGTAGTGATATTTTTGAATAATATGACAAGAAGTCGACCCCCTTTGAAGCCCTATTCAGGCCGTCTTTATGAGTCACTGGCAGGAGCGAATGTCTTATCAAGCAAAATAAGGAGGAGAGTCGATACAGTACAACGTAGATGTGAAAACTGCTACGGCCACAGACAAGATTTGAACCTGCGCTATTTATAACTCAGATCCAAACTCGGAAGTCTTAGACCGCTCGGCCATCTTTACTCCTGAATATTTATTTTTAAGATATCCGCTAGTTAGATTTTAATAGGAATGAAGGTGCTTATTAAGTTTGAGATGTCCAACACGTTTTATGTATGTTGTAATTGTGTACTTTGATTAATATATCATGGTGAAGTTCTACGTTGGTAACCATGGAGTGTAGTACACAATTCTGTACCTATTTATAAACAAAATTAAGAATCACCAGACAGTTATCACGCCATAAATATTGTGAGGCCAAATATGTTTTATTCTACATGTTAAACTAAATTATTTAGAATTCCCAGAGGCTGGTTATAAAAGTTCCAAGACGCATTTTAATTACGTTAAAAACTTGATAAAAGTAATATTTCTTTTTTTGGCTGCTAAAATCAAGTATTGTGTAGATTCTATAGATGTGCAGCCTTTAATTCACAACACATAGTCCAACATAGTTTTATAGTCCAACTTTTGTCACAGTAGCGTTGCTGAATATTCCACATAACATTAATTGGATATTCTCCGAATGGCTCTAATGCAGTGTAGGAACAATGCACCACATGAAGTTGGTGTGATTGCTTATTCATAGACCACACACAAATGTAGGTCAAATTTCTGCTCTACAGTTCTCAACGCTACTGCTAGCATTAGTTACTGCAAACCTTTAGTCAGACAGGATACAGCGGTGTTTGACACGGATGTGGATTACGGTCAACATGTCTCTGTTACTGTATGTACTTCTAGACGAGGGACAAGTATGCCACAACGTGTAACAATCTTCACTAAGGTTACGTGCGAAATGTCGTCTATAACTCATTTCACTCTTAAGATGTCCTGCAGGCAGACATGCCGGTTAAACAAGAAACAAGAAATTACATCTTTACATCACCCTTTAGTTTTATTAACGCTCTTCAAAATTCTATAAATAGATATGCACCTAAGTGAATTACTAAATACTGTATTGTATTCTCCCATTGTATTCAAAGTATTGTCCGATCTTACTAATTCCTATAATAGTGAATGCACCATATAATATTATTTTTCTTAGACTATTCTTAATGTTTTTAAGTAAATTTTTAGATACTTTGCTACTGATTCAGTAAAGATCTCGTTAACAGAATAAAACATATATGAAAAAGGTGTTTTAAAAAAGCTTTGAATAGACTGAATATTTTTATGTTTTCAGGAAGCCCGTTTATTAGCCTGATTTTATCCTATCCCTTGTCTCCTAATTGTGAAACTCCACACCCTTTACCAAAAATAGCTTTGATTGCTTCTTTTGAAATCCAAAAAAAGTAATAACTTTTTTGTGAGTAGCTTCCTTAGAGCTTATTTGTGAACGAAAAACAAGATTAAATAAGGCCTAAATAGTCAATTCTTAAGACTTCAGAAGACCATGTATTTAAAAGACGGCGCAATACGTGGATACCTTTGAGTATACGTGTGGTCATTCCAGGCTAGACCTTGATCAAGGTGAGTTCCCAAGAATGTACTGGAGTATGTCATTTTAATAAGTTATCGTTCACAATTTGAAAACCACCATGAAATTTTACTTAATACTGACATACTTAATAACAATACGAATTTTTTGGTCAGTGGGGGATGGGTGTAAAATGTACTCTTCTATATAGTTTTTCGTCTGTTTGTCTATCCCCATTACTCACTCGTGAAATAAGGAATGATCACGATACAACACATATTTTGCAACAGGAGTTTTCACACATGATTCGAGTCTATAACTCACTTCATACTTTATATGTCCTTCGGATAAACAGACATATAAACAACCGTACACAATTGTAATTTAATTCGCGTACACAGTAATGGGCTTCTATGACGCCCAGCCAAAGTTCATGGGTCATTGAAATCGTTCTTTTGTATAAAGAAAATTAAATTTCATTCACAATTTCAAGTTTACATATGAAATCTTTTAATTTTCTTGCCACATGATGAATTGTTTATGAAATTGGGTTTCACATCATTTTTTATATAATAAAGGTTTATACACTAAGTCACCATAAAGTGACGTATCTGTTAGGAAAGTTAGGCTACAAGTGTTAACATGTCAAAATGTCTTGTGAGTGTATTGAGCTTGTTCATAAAGTATGTATTGTGTTAGTTTTCGTTGCATCATCGTTACCCATAATACCAATGTCAAAGTATTCGCTAACGTTCAGAAAAATCCCACTATATGGCACATACAATCATTAAATTCGATTTTTGCCTACATACAGTATATGAAGTTTCACGCAAAATTTCAAGGCTATAGAGCAGTTCCTTTTAAACATTATTTATTTTAAATATCTTGGGGAGGCACAGATTGATAGACATACAAAAATAATGTTTGTCCAGTTCATCGAGTGATAGGCTTTGCTAACGCTCAGCCAATTATATTAAATTCTGTAGGATCATTCATGAACTACATGCTAATTAAAATCAAAATTAAAAATTATCCTCGCAACATCTATTGAAAGTAACTGATAGTGATTCCCGTTTCTTCATTAACTATTGCATCTTCAACAAATAATAACCATTAATATTCCTGTTGTTCTGGTAACACTCAGAATGATATGAGCTGTAGTAATCACTGAATGGCTTTTAGCATTGCCAAGTTGAGCTCTAAGTTAAACTAAATAAACACATGCTATCTATATATAGGATTACTACATTATACAAGTGCATTATGTGTTGGTAATGCGTAATTGACCCATGGATTACTAATGATCCAAAATGGTTTTGTATAAACCCCAAGTGTGGTCATGAGTAACGGAAGTAACCACATTCTAGTACTGTGGTTGCTAAACTGGTGACTCTTGTTGTTAACAGTAATTACTACGATTTGAGTTAACATTTTGAATGAACACTGCTATAGTGACTGTTTCACCGGAATTTATTAATTAGCATAATTTAAACCAAAAGTTTTCTTGCAAAATGAAACTATTTAGGGTTATGTTAATTAGATTATTTTGCATAATATAATACATTTTAGAACGAAAAGAGTGTAAAAAATGTATTGGAATGTATGTCCGCAGCCCTTCTTCTCTTTAAAACTATTCGATAAATGTAGTGTTTTGTGTACAGGATAATCCTTCCTCCTGATGCCAAGGGAGGCTGAGTGCGAAATGTGTTTGTACTCCACCTCTGTTGAGTGTCGAGCTCAGGACAGTCTATATCTCTCCCTTCCTATCAACAATTCTTTGTTTGAAATCTTTTTTGACGATGGAAGGATTGAGAAGGAAACAGGATTTTTTCTGGACATTTGCCATCGTTCAGTGATACAAAAAATCAGGAACACTACGTTTCAAGATCTGCAATCTGGCCCCTTTGTCAGGTTAATAACTAACCTAACACATAACTACTAAAATTTAGTTTTCGTTGTGACAACATAAGTCAGGAATCACAACCATCATTTTATGGGTAAACTCCAATAACTCTAAAACATGCTACAAGATACAGGTCATAATAGGTGTGCACTCGCTGAGCAAATACATAGGGCTGATTCAACCCCTTGTACCATCTGTGGGTGGTTGATCCGTATGGAAATAATTTTTTCTTCTATACTGGTGGTGAGGAACTTGCATGTCAAAATTTCATCTTACTGAGATACTTAGTACTTGTAAAAGCAAAAGTAGAGTTCTTTCCAGTGTTTCTAAAATTCAAATTCCTATCGGAGGCTGGTCTTCATAAAAATTCTTTCATTTGCCTGTTGACAGCATTATACACGTGTGAGTATCATAGGGGAGTTGAAGAAGAGAACATAGATCTTCTAGGGATTTCAACCCTATTTCAATCCCTATGGGTGGTCGGTCTTCATGACTAAAATTGTATTTATCTCTTGACAGAGAGCATTAGACGCAAGTGTGTCAAATTTCATATTTCTAGGAATTAGAAAATTGAAGAGTTCCTGATGAATGAGTGAGGGTGAATGAGGTACTAAAATTTTAATGATTTTCGCATTTCAGTGGCAGACATCTAATGGAAGGAAGAATATATAATCTCGAGAACAGTGTATGTTTTCAATTATAATATTATATATGAATTATAATTCCACAACACAAAGTGTCAGTTCTGACCTCACAGTTCATGGAGCTCATTTCCGGTTCCTGTAACCGTCGAGTCTTCCTTCGTTACATCCCTTAAAAGGAAGTAGTTGTTCCTCCGCTTGCAATTCTTGTACAACAATGTTTCACAAAACAATGAAGTATGCTTCAAACATCCTTACAAATTCAAAAATAATCTGCGTATTTAGTCCACACACAAAAAATACTACTATACTGTATATAGTAAAGATGTATAAATTTTGTGATGTATACTTTTTGTACGTTTTTGCATTCACTAAGTATATTCAGTTACTGCATCTTTTGAATTAACTAGTATGAAATTACTAATAAAAAAACAGGACTTCAACTTAAGGTTGTAAAAACTCCAACAATTATTATGAAAACATCCAACAGTGAGATTCTAAAGGAATAAAATATGGGATGTAATTGTGATTAAAAAAATAAAATAAAAATATTATATTCTTAAAATAATAATATTAATAATTGATTTGTAAAAGGGTTTCAGGAAGATCATGCTCTTTACCATATTAAAATCTCTGTTTAGATTGCTATAATATAAATAAAGTTTGTGATTCAACTCTCTGTATTTGATTGACATGTAAACAATTTAAAATTTTTATTTATTTACAAAAGAACACTAAAACAAATATTTCACCGTCACACTGTGCAAGGTCCATAGTTTGTTGTCTTAATGTGTTACCTAATTTATACTTATATATTATTATAAAAATTGTGTAATACGTACATCCAGTACACAGTATAACACAAATATTATAAATATCCAATTTGTATTTCTCCACAATACACACTACTTACTAAATACAAGTTTCCACAATAATATCACTGGCCTAAAAGGGATAAGTAGCCTACATAACCTGTGCATTATAGCAATTCTAATCTAGTTGTCTTAAGATTTTCAAGTTTTCTACATCGAATTCCATTGACAAATGTGAAACTCATTGCATAATATAACGTGATATTGTATCCTAAAAATATAACAGATTCCTTACAGTTTGCAATAGTAGCTCTTGGTCACCAGGTGTTTTAAGAGGTAACAAAGGACACCATCTCAAGGATGCGTTACCACATCCGAGCTTCAGCCCAAAGCTGAGAGATCGGTTGGCGATTCGGGATGGTTTTTCTTGTACCGATAGGATAAAACATCCTTTAGACAACCCCACACGTTACCGAAACGAGGCCAGAGTTTCAGTGCTCATTAATTATTTCGGGACGTAAGTATACCAGGAGTGAAACGCATCCTCTTCTATCAGGCTAATAGTATAAACGGTCTCATTGACACCCCTCCTGTCTCTTGTGCTTCAGAAAGGACCCTAAATTTACTGCATTCCTAATGGTCAACTATTAAACAACATCATCGAAGTCAAGTGTACTTCTTTCATCACAGAAACGCTCACATACAAACCAGGTACCCAATCAGTTACGGTACGCGTAATGCATATACAGCTATTAAACCTCATATGCACTACGTGTCTAGTACCACAAAGTTCAATCATAATTCACTGTTATTGATAGTTATACATATGTCAACAGCAACAGTTCTGCACCGTAATGGGTAATGAATACATGATAACATTAACGAGTTAATGCGCTCTGTCATGCAGACACATAATGATGGTCCGTTGGCTGTTTTAATGAGGAGTTCTGTGATATATCAGTAACAATGCACTGAGCGCGTATCAAAGCTGGTTCGCCAAATGCATTTAATTGGACATAATCACACTTTGAGAGACGTTTTCCAAACAGTCTTCTATACATCTGAAGTGATTAGTGTTAATACTGCAAATTGCCTCAGTTGCGTCTTCCGGTTCACATGACATTTACATATTGCTCGGACAATTCATATCCGCCAATATAAATTATTTGAAAAGAGAACCCTTATTCAACGGAACGTTTAATCGAAACTTCAAATAATTCATATCTGCCTGTACAAATGAGTTGAAAAGAGAACCCTCATTCAATATTATGTTTAACCAAAACTTTCAATAAAATATATCCGCTTGTACAAATGAGTTGAAAAGAGAACCATCATTCAACAGAATGTTTAACCGAAACTTCCAATAATTTATATCCGCCTGTACAATTGAGTTGAAGGCGATGAAGACGTATCATGATTGGCTGAAGCTAAGCAAACCAACGACCTTGACTAACAGTTATAAAGTCTACCAGCCTTTTATGAACTTATCATCTTCATTATCCACTTGGTTTTCTTTCTTCATTCTTTCTATTTTCTCCTAGGATAATAGTAGGGAATCTTTTGTAAGTACATTATATAATTCTGTTCAAGTATGGATTTGTACCTAGTTTATTTTTCCGTCTCCTGACGTAATGTGTGCCTAGAAACCTTAGAAATAATTAAAATTAGGGGAAAAAGGACATCGGCGTCTATCTGTCAAAAATCAGACAGCCTATGATAAAGAAATCTTATTTATCACTAATATTAATCACTGCTTATAACAGTTTGTGGTTTAAGATTACATCTCATTAGGAATTTACAAGTTGGAGCACTTCAATTGTTTACTATTTAAGCATATATATGTGTCTATAAATGTAAAATTACTTGCTCCGTTTTCAAGCTGCGTTGAAAAATTAGTATGGGCAAAAATATTGAACCTGTAATGACTGTTTTTTAGTAGTGTTAGCAGGAAGGTACTATTTGTACATAACAACGAAAATACGTGGATATTAAATTTAATTACAGTTCTAATAAAACAGTAATTAATGCTATTTTTACCAATACCGTTTATTTTCGATATTTTCGCCAAAATATTAAGCAATTATTTCATTAATGAAAGTAAAAGTTAGAGTAGGATACCCTTCGAAATCAAATGTTAACATATTAGTAGTGATTGGCTTAGTTTGGATATTATTTTAATCCAGAGTATACTATGTGATGTTTGGGTTGGTAGCCCTATATTAAAAAAGGAACTACAAACAAATAATAAAACGACAACTTCAGAATCGACTTTGTAACAGCAGCCGTTGTAATACCATATGACCGTGCCATCTGCTGTTATATTTTCTGATCACAAGAGAAGTATACTCAACTTTCAGCTTTTAAAACTTTCCTTTCGAAATGATAATTTAGGATTCATAACTGTACGAATTTCAAAATCATTTACTTTATAATTTACATACAATTTTATAGTATTTAGATATTATTTGAATTGATATATTTTTGTACCTATTTACCCTATAATCAATATCACACCTTCCGGGATAAAGTAAGTTGAATATAAAAATAAACTGAAGTTTTTAAGTAATAAAGTTCTTTTAAATACTAAATTTTACGTGTTAAATACAAAAATTCATAATATTACATTTTTCATACAACTTGTAAATATAAACATGTTTATGTAGTGTATAATATAACTAAAAATGGTTCTTTTTAAATCATAAATAAATGTAATAATAAGTTATAAAAGATGGAATTTCAGGTACTCTAAATTCTTTATTATTAGTAATATACAATATTATAGGTGCAAGTTAGATAGTGGTATTGCATGTTACCATTCGTAAATTTGGATTTAATCCAACAATTCTAATAAATTTAGTAATTTTCGAGAATAATTTAAAATGATCTTTTACAAATTGTACGGAATTTTTAATAAAAGATTGCAGAAATTTGATAAGCTTAATGCACCATTTCACAATTTTAGTTCATGCACCTAGGACAGTAAGTCGTTTTGTAGCTATCAAAAATAGACGAAACTGTTATAACTTTATTACAGATAAATTTTAATGTATTATTTTAGTGCAAAAATTATTGTGCAGATCACTTTTTTTACTGACTCTTCAAATTTTGTTTGTACCCCTATTTGAGTTTGGATAAATGCAATACACATATTTGAAAACATTTCCACAAATCATCTCTACCATAGCCTACTTTAATTTCAAGATGAGCAATACGTACTAAATCTGCTGGAACTCATACCAGAAACTATCACTTGCCGGACAAAAATGCTGAGCATGAACTATGCTGCCCTTACTTTTTATCCATGAATTATTTTGTATTTTACTCTATCTTATCACACAATGTTTAAAATTTGCAAACGAAAATGTAAATATAAGGGTTAAGTACCTGTGAAACATCTTTCAATATTCATTAAATTTGCATAAATGTTGGTTTGTTCATTTAAACACTGTGTGCAGGTAACAGAGCAGTGCCGAATTAAAAAATCATTTATGGACAAAAAAGCTCTGTGTTGTAATGGTCAGTAGTACTCTCGGTCGGCAAAAAAGATATCCAAGTGGGAGTCCACGCTGAATTAAAATAAATGCTTAAGGGAGACAGTTGTATCATTTGAAGGGTTTATTTTCAGAAATAGTTTGTCGACTATTGTATTGAATCTTGAATCTTATTTTCTTCAAGGACTGATTCTTCAAAGGAGTTGTGTCTTTTTTTCCTTTCCTCTTCAGAATAAGCAAAAATTATCCTATTAAGTACAACAGGATTTTTTTTATTTTCCATCATTATATGTTTCAAAATTTTGATATTTTTATCACTTTTAGATACCCTCTCATTTCATAAATACCCTTCAGAATAACCATACATTTCGTAAAGACCTGGACATAAGCTTAAATAGCATTAGATTTAGAACATATCCTTATCTTCCATCGACCAAAAACGTGAACGCTACTAATTATACTGTATCTATTCATTGCCAGCATGTTTTTAGAATTGACTATTGACACGTGTTTCTGAACTGTAAGGAGAATTCTTACAAATATGAAACTATTGAACTTGTTTTGGGTAGGGTACGATAAGCGGACCCGGTTTTTTATATCGAAGAATGTAACCATCGATACGTAACATTCGGATCTCAAATCCTAGACTATCAATCGATATAAAAGTATTTATAGTCCTCAATAAAAATCACGTGTTTTAAATTAAAATATAAATTTAATATTTACAGTAAGCAAAAAAATTATTATAACTAAGATTAGGAAAACTGAAGACGACCATATTTGCTCCTCTCACAGTTACAGTTGCTTCTTTCCCACAAATTTCACAATCTCGGTTTTTCGGTACGAGTCCAACATGTTGAAGCTACGTAAAACATGTCTTATCATCTTTCAAAGCAATGTCGTGTAAAGTTTCTAAAATTGACTGCCATTTTTGATAATAAAATATTACTTATGTAAAATTGAAATATTACCTTACGCGTATTATTTGAAAGTGTTTACAGCTGTTCATATAGATTATTTAAGTTAATTATTCAAAATAATTAATCAGTATCGATTGATTATTTCGATGGTTATGATTAAGTAGTATCGTTTGCCATTTTCGATATAAAAAACCGGGTCCGCTTATCGTACCCTACCCTTTGTTTTGAAAATATGAGGACATCTACAAATGTAGTAGTGCTGTTCAGCACATGAGGTATGTACGAGAGGGGCTTCGTGACTCGTAACATCGGAATTCTCGGTGGCTGTGATTTACAAAGCTCTGCTCTTTAGCTGTCATTCGGCGTTCAATATTCAAAAAGTCTCAACGGATTGGCAGTGCGTTCTTGCTATAGTTTACGAACATTTACTAAATTATTGCAAATAGAATACATAGAACATTTTTCCGGCTTAAAACCTGCTACAAAACTCAAATGATTAAGGTTTTTAGTTTCATACATTTTTTGAAATCTTATAAAATGTGTAATATATATTTACAGGAGTGTAAACTGTTTACTAAACTTCGGCTTTTGGGATATTACATTTCCTAATTAATATTATGAGTGCGAGCGTACCTTTGTTTGTTTCCCTTTCGGGCGTAAACTATTCAACCGATTGTACTGAAAGTATACACAGAAATACTTAGTACGGTCCCTGGGATAAATTTCGAAAATCCCTCCTTGCTACGCTCCACTGGTCTTTACAGTAACGACAAACCCCATATTGGTATCTAAAGTTGTGAAACATTAAGTGAAAGAGCATTTCTAAAGTAAATGTAATCAAATGTTCTGTGTAAACATTGTTTATTATTTCATTGAAGGAGGAGCTCTTCTTATTTGAATACACAGTTTTCTAATAATTTATGAAAGAAAAGTCACAATTATCCAATAATTTTACATTATTTATTAAATAAAATTATTGCATAATTGTGAATTTCCTTTCATCAATTATTGGAAAATTTTTTATTATATTCAATTTGGTTACGTTTATAGTGAGTGCATTCTCTAAGGAAACGCAAATATTTATAACGCCGTTTTAGATTTTAGTGATTAGGTAAGTAATCATCTACCTTAAAAATTTAGGCCTAAAGATAAGATGGTCAGAATTTGGCATCAAAGAATCCCTTTGAAGTAGTCGGCAAGAATAAAGCTAAATGAAAGTTAGCTGAACTGTACTTTTGAACTAATGTACCAATTCTAGCTCAAATTGTTGTAAAACATTAACTAAGTTTTTCAGTTTATAAAGAACAAAAGTGTAGTGTCATTCTTAATGTACTTTTAACAATACATCTTTATCAATATCAATTATTAACCCTAAAAGACAATGGTACTATCTAACTTTTTCTATACATTTAGACTGATATAAAACACATCTTTGTTCATTTTCGACAGAAGTAGGATTCTCTAATCTGTGACATATATAACAAGGAAAAATCAAGTGTGTAACAAAAAATAATAAGAACAAACTAAATTACAATGGCCATGAATATAATTGACGTATTTTCTTGATTGTGGTAATAAGGCAAACTCAACATTGGTGTTGTTAGTGTGGACGTGCACGCATAGTGTAGACGTTGTTAGACGTGCACCATTACCCCACCATAAAACTCGATATTGCCTATAGAATTCAAAAATTTCATGTCACTGTTCACTCTAGAGATTTAGGTGGACTGACATAAATTATTTATTTCCAGCCCCTCTACTAATAAGCTCCAATAACGCTCAGCCAAAAACAAACTGTCCATTTCAAAAAGACTTAAATATGGGGATCATTTTATCATGTAATAAAAGAGTTTTGTAAAAATACTGCAAAAATATTAACTAGCTTAATTCTCTTTTAGAAATACGCTTTGTAGAAAAAAAGTATAAATTTAATCCGATATTACAAGTAAATAGGAAGTTTATTCAAACAGTTATTCTTTGTAAGCGGATACGAATCGAAAAGTTCAACAAGTGCAATTTCTGTCTCTTTAGACTCCTCGACATTTAGTTAAAGAAAATGCTTTTCTTTTATTCAATTGATCAATTATAAGCTTTCTCATTAAATCATATTAATTAAACGTTATCAGGTGATAATTTAATGAAGTTCTAGGAACATACATCACAACCATGAATGGATGTACTTTACTGTGCTCTGAGAAGACACAACCAAGTGACTTTGTGTAACAATAATATAAATTTGGATTTAGATATAACAGACTACCAATAAAAACATTACTTTTTGGGTTGTATAAATGTATTTAATAAAAGAACCGAATTTATTTTGCATGGATTTAGTCCAAGATTTGAGAACCAGTTTGCATTTTATAAGTAAACAACCTAGTTTTTCGTGAAATCTTAAGAGTAATTTTCCTTAAGAAAGAACTCTGTTGTCAGTCGTAACTGTGCTGGTGGACGTTTGAAATGGTATCAAATGGGTTAAAAATATTAAACAATAACGTTTATCAAAGTTACAATTTTTAACTTGAAATTATAAGTTTAAAACAAAAGTTTAAGTTCAAAACAGTGAAAACGTCCGATATCTTATTATCCTTTTAAGACAACCATCATTAATAACACACTTTTCTGACACAATTTCTGAACTACGCAACAGACACAAAAATAAAAGTTAAACTAGATTCAGCAAAATTCAGCAAACCGGAATTTTCAGATAAAGCCCAAGTATTTGCAATTTTGCAATTTTTTACTTTTTGCCCCATAGTCTGTCTTGGATATATTTATAATTTATTTTTTTGTCGGTTAGTTTGAAGCTATGACAATTTTGCTTCTGAAGATGGATAGTTTGAAAGGATAATTTGATTATTTACATTTGCATTAATCCCTATTACACTTCTGAGAAAAATCATTCTTTGATATTTTTAGCATTTCTGATGTTCCTTTAGTTCGACCATCACCAAAATTAAAGCGGCTGGCGATCAGTTTTTTTCTTAAGGAAATATTCCCTATTAATTCCACAGTTATGAGATTATATACTCTGATTGGCTCTCGGCTTCTAGTACGAGGTATATCCAGAAAATGAGTACTGAGGGACTTCCAAACTATGGAGCGGAGAATATTATCTCCATGATGTTTGTAGCTCCTTAAATACTAAAGATTCAATTTATGCCCTGTCCGCCACCAATAGATTCAACTTGTGTTCGTCAGTCAGTTTTTTGGGACCCATCTCGCGAATAATTTCCAGTACCGGAGGGGTTTTGTGATGGTGTCGTATAGTGGAAAGTTGGAGATTTGCGGCAAAAATTGCAGAAAGTTCATCCACAGTCAATCTGTGATCGTTACGGAGCGCATATTCAATTTGGTTCCACATCTTCAGTGAATATTGTAGATTTTCAGCTGCTCTGATCATCATGGACAGACGTACAACCGTTTTAAAACTTGGGACACCACTTGAACACGCTCTTACGATTCAAAGCTTTATCACCATTATAAACCTCAACTGGACTTTTTTTCCTTCCAAAAGAGATAATGGATGACGTGCCGTGTATTTTGCTATTGGTGGGAGATTGAATTGACAATTTTCACTATACGCATTGTCGAATCGACAGTTCTCAACTTATTTACCTAGAACCAGTCCGTTGCAAAGGGGGAGATCAAGCTACGCGGCAGTGTAGCCAACATGTCGAAAACAAAATCCCTCCGGCCGTGAGAGCCTTTGTATACATACTTTCTGGATATGCCTCGTATACAAATGAAATTGTTGTACTAAACCGATATACATGCAACCTTTATAAATTAAACCATACAGCTTCATGAATATCAAACCCCAACATTTCTATTTTAAACAGACATACTAGAGATTCAGGTAAAAGTTCCCTCTAAGCGGGGATGTCCATAGAAATTATACTAGAAGAAAGAGCAACTGGTGTTGCGATTGTTGTCTTTAAATCTGAAGAAAGAAAATATAAAAGATATTACTTTTGTATGAATAAATAAGGCAAATTCTAACTTCATTTAAATCATGACCCTTCAATGTTTAATTACTTAGTCACAAGTCATCTCGTTTTATCACTGACAAATCAAAAGCATTTCCTTTAATTAAACCTGCAAGTATCAAAAGAAAAAGGAATTGAGCTTAGCAACGTTTTTATATTCGTCTCAATTTACAGAGGGTACTCAGCGAAAAGAATCCTTACTTAGGTTTTGGGTTTACACTTATATTTGCTCTTCTTGTTAAAATCGATTAATCTAATATAATGTTATGTACGTTGGTAATTATGTGGAAGAGGCGCTTTAACTTCGTTAATGGTAATTAACATTGCAGATAGTAACTAGACATAGAGAGTGGAAAACACAATATGGAAAGCACAACATTATACGTTGGAAATGTGTCTAACACACCATATTCATCATTTGAAGAATCTGATCTGGAAACATTTTAATTAAAATCATCCGAGTTTACAGAAGATTGTTGCATTTCTATCGCAAACTTGTTCTTTTTCAGCCAACAAATGATCCTCTGGAATCCCTTATATCACCTGATAGGCACTGTCTCGAGGAATGTTATACTTTCTTAGCCAGCAGTGCAGGTAAACACCTTGCACTGATAACTGGAGGAATTACTTGTATTATTCAACGCCTCAAAAGGTTTGACATGTTCCTTATCAGTAAAAGGCAGACGCCTTATCGATTTATCTGATACCTTATCTAACCGACAAGGTATAACCGGTTTAGACGCTTTTTATTTTTTTTGCTAGCTGTATCCAGTAGCTTCGCACACCTTTAGTAAGCTTTGCCCGTGTATGAGCACTTCTTGTTGAAGTGAATTATATTTCCAACGCCGATGTAGAGTTCACCTTCTTGCCACGATAAAGAAATCTGTAAAAAGTGTATGCTTACAGCCACTGTACACATGTATGTACTTTACTATAAAGTGGTCTCACACTCAAACTTTCAGTTCAACCAGAAATTTATTTTAAATATAAATAAACATCATAACTTAGCGCCTTCAAATAGTGTTCGGCTTTTTAACATACGTAATTGTTTTGTAATTGCAGTTAATAATGTGCAGGCGCTTTAAAAATCTTTTCAGCGCCTCCTGATGGCGAGTTACATCAATGGGCATATCATATAAACCTTTGCCGTAAAAAAAATACATATACATGCAAATTTTCATAATGATTGGTCAAATAGTTAACGATTCTTAACAATTTTTAAATTTATTCAAATGTTATTTGAATGACACGTTCGTTTATTTACGTTAGTTCTTTACTTCGTTTACTTACTGTTGTAACTATCAATATTCTTGTGAATGACAGATATATACATATATATATATATATATATATATATATATATATATATATATATATATTAATCAATTTGATTACCAAACGATGGTGACAGCAATTCGACAGCCGTAAAACATTGTATTAAAGACCTTGCCAACTTAGCCCACAGTGAATTACACCTTATCTACTGATGACTGACAATGAAATCACTGTACAAAATTATAGTTATTCTGAACTATCATTCCAATAGAGTGAAGAAGACTAATGCATTTTAAATATTATTTTGCATTAAACACCATTAAAAATGTACTCATTTTCTTTCTCTACACTAATTATTTTACAATATATTAAACCGTTACTACCCGATATAACTTAAGTGAAATACGCTAACGAGTACGGTTTAGAACGCTTGTTTAAATCAATTCGTAGAGCCGAGATGATTAATCTGCCATACACCAGTTTCAATCTCAGCTGCTAGGCAGAGCGCCCTTTAAGCTTGTTACTGTAATTGGTTCAATAAACGACCGCACGGTACGTATGGAAGTCTGGAAAACACAATTCCCAACACCAGTTTCAATCTCAGCTGCTAGGCAGAGCGCCCTTTAAGCTTGTTACTGTAATTGGTTCAATAAACGACCGCACGGTACGTATGGAAGTCTGGAAAACACAATTTCTAACACCAGTTTCAATCTCAGCTGCTAGGCAGAGCGCCCTTTAAGCTTGTTACTGTAATTGGTTCAATAAACGACCGCACGGTACGTACGGAAGTCTGGAAAACACAATTCCCAACACCAGTTTCAATCTTAGCTGCTAGGCAGAGCGCCCTTTAAGCTTGTTACTGTAATTGGTTCAATAAACGACCGCACGGTACGTATGGAAGTCTGGAAAACACAATTTCTAACACCAGTTTCAATCTCAGCTGCTAGGCAGAGCGCCCTTTAAGCTTGTTACTGTAATTGGTTCAATAAACGGACCGCACGGTACGTACGGAAGTCTGGAAAACACAATTCCCAACACCAGTTTCAATCTTAGCTGCTAGGCAGAGCGCCCTTTAAGCTTGTTACTGTAATTGGTTCAATAAACGACCGCACGGTTCGTATGGAAGTCTGGAAAACACAATTCCCAACACCAGTTTCAATCTTAGCTGCTAGGCAGAGCGCCCTTTAAGCTTGTTACTGTAATTGGTTCAATAAACGACCGCACGGTACGTATGGAAGTCTGGAAAACACAATTCCCAACACCAGTTTCAATCTTAGCTGCTAGGCAGAGCGCCCTTTAAGCTTGTTACTGTAATTGGTTCAATAAACGACCGCACGGTACGTACGGAAGTCTGGAAAAACACAATTCCCAACACCAGTTTCAATCTCAGCTGCTAGGCAGAGCGCCCTTTAAGCTTGTTACTGTAATTGGTTCAATAAACGACCGCACGGTACGTACGGAAGTCTGGAAAACACAATTCCTAACACCAGTTCCAATCTCAGCTGCTAGGCAGAGCGCCCTTTAAGATTGTTACTGTAATTGGTTCAATAAACGACCGCACGGTACGTACGGAAGTCTGGAAAACACAATTCCTAACACCGGTTTCCCGAGTCTGGCGGTGAATCTTGTAAAGTAACGATGTCGCAATCTGGCCTAAGAGCGTTATATTTTCATTATGTTATTAAAATTTATAATGACACTTTTTTCGAAGTACTGACTAACTTGTGCACATCGTAACTAAATATTTTGGTATTCCTTAAGAATCAGATGGACAGAATCGACTGGAACATGTAGCATTATTAGGCAAATTAAATCTTAACGGAGCCAATCAACTGAGCAATACGAAGTATGATTTGCAAAATAGAGCTCCTTTAAAATACTCACCATTTTTTAAACAAAATTATTTCCTAAGGACGCGTAAAACTGTAATTACCTTAAATAATCTGGGTACAAACTCTAGGAAAGTCGAATCACACGTCAGGTTATTACAATAATTTTCAAAAATGTATCTTAAAATATGAAGGCGAAATTAAGATAGTTATGTTCCGGTGTGCTAGAAAGATTTAATTTAACCTTTCCTAACAAAATTGCGTGTAGAAATCTAGGTCACTCCTCTTTGTCTAAAATATCGTAATGGACTCAGTTGTATGTATGATGAGGCAATTAGACTGCCACTTCACCTATATTACACTTGCCCCTGTGAACTAGGTGTATATGATATTATAACAATGCAATGAGTTCGTTTTAAGCGTCTTTGTCACCAACACTTTTACCTCTCAAGACAAACGTTAACTCCAATTTCCGAGAAGTCTGTGATGGCGTCAGATTTCAGAAGATGAAAGGGAGATGAAACTCAACATTCACAATCATTGGTTTGAATGGAAACGGAATGTAGAAAACATTTCAGGAAACCATGAACGAAGAATCTAACTCAAATTACTCCTTTGCAACTCTTTCCAATCTGCTGCTGCCTAGTGCACATGGTTAGGTGTCTAGATATTTTGCATTTTTAACTTATTCATTGTCAAACATTCACTTTTTACTTAATTATTAATTTTGAAAATGGAATCAATCCTAAAATCAGCACAGGTATATTATTTTTATTGCCGTATTTTATTCATGTGGGATACCAGAAACTAACTAATCCACCAAAGGAAGAAGATTTAACAAGAACATTTGGTCAGTGTGGAGCTCAAAGTAGGCAGTTGATGAACACACGGTTATAAATGATCCTGTACTTAAATAGTTAGTAACGGTTTATCCTTACGTGATACGCCAGAGTAAAAAATTTGGAAATTAAATATTTATACAAGCACGTTTTCCTTATGTTGATGACTAGAATTCGAAGAAAAGATATGAGTAATTATTTTGCATGACTTTCCGACGTTTTAAAGTAATTCTCTTTTCTTCTAAAGAACTCCTCTGACAGTTTCTACCAAAACACAATTACTATGAATTGTAAAGTGAGCAATATTTCCTTCTTCTTTAATTTAAAATCTCTCTGAATATTCCTCAAAGTTCATTTCTTGTTTATGTATAAGGTTTGTGAAGCTACTGGTTAGTTAAATTGTAAGGTTTGATATTAAATAATATCAAATAAATAGAAATGCAACTACTTTACACTGACAACTGACACTATAAAGTTCAACAAGTGTAATGTGCAGTGAATATTTTTCAAATTGGAGTGTACTAATTAAAATAAACAAAACAAATCGTTATTCATATTTTTCTTAGCTCAATTAAAGATGGACACATAATTATTCTTATTCAAACATTCGTTTTAAGGTAGTTTACTGGTAATTCCATAACTACAACTTCTGTGGAGAAGATTACAATACACATGAAATATTTTAGTTCTAATATGACTATGAAAAAACTAACCAAAACTTCCAAAAATATAACAAAGTTTACCTTTGGTAGGAGAGATATGAGTCCGTAATTATTTCTAAGTATTATGAACCGCGTTTACGATAAAAATTAATAGCAATGCTAGTAACCATTCTATTAATTTTTAAACAAAGACGACATTAAAATGCAACTTATTCTTGCTGATATTCCAGAAACTACAGCCATTTTGCATTTTATAAGCAAAATCTGGTTTTTCTTCTTATTCTAAAACCAAAACAACCATCAGCCACGCAAGTTGTGATGGAGTGAAAAATGATTATAGCATCAAAAGGGTTATAAACTTGAAATGACTATTTTGCTCTCAAATAGTATTTTTCTTAGTTAAATACATTGGATACGCATGTAACCCATCCATCAGACACATAAATTAGTGTTAAATTAACGTCAGCTAACCACAAACATATCCTAAAGATGCAAATTTCAGTCTCTTTATCTTGGTAACATGACAGTTATTTATGTGTCTGTGTGATAAAAAATTTCCGTTTCATTCTTTAGCCCATTTTGATCTCCACCGATATTAGTTTCTCAATAAATTTCTTTCTTACGAAAAACCTTCCATCAATTTCAATAAAACCACGCTGTTTGCTTATACATTGCAAACTATGTTTCGGCTTATAGGCTACAAGCTTAACAACGTATAGCTCTTTGTTGTAACATGTTTTAATAAAACTGGATGTTTTTATTTGGTTTGATTTTACTATTTTGATGTACTTTTCAGAGTAAGTTTAAAATTAGAAATCAATAGTTGCCGTGGATTATTTGACAGTTTTTTTTGTGGTAAAATAGTGTCATGAAATCTAAAATGTCCATTAGAGAAAAGAAGCACACCTCCTTGGGTGAGCTGACCCATCTCCACACATGTGTTTAATAAACCGTTAGAATATTGGCAGAATATTGCTATTTTCATTTCGCATGCATTACAACTAGAAAGAATTCCTTCAGAAAATGACACTTCATATTTATATATTTCTCTTGCATAAATGCCTAGAAGGCCAGTTCACGCTTGCAGTATTAACTGAAGTACTCCGGTTCACGCTTGCAGTATTAACTGAAGTCCTCCAGTTCACGCTTGCAGTATTAACTGAAGTACTCCGGTTCACGCTTGCAGTATTAACTGAAGTGCTCCAGTTCACGCTTGCAGTATTAACTGAAATACTCCGGTTCACGCTTGAAGTATTAACTGAAGTACTCCGGTTCACGCTTGCAGTATTAACTGAAGTGCTCCAGTTCACGCTTGCAGTATTAACTGAAGTTCTCCAGTTCACGCTTGCAGTATTAACTGAAGTGCTCCAGTTCACGCTTGCAGTGTTAACTGAAGTGCTCCAGTTCACGCTTGCAGTATTAACTGAAGTTCTCCAGTTCACGCTTGCGGTATGTAGCGCGCACGCACACTACTATTTTAATATAGTAATTTTTAGACGGTATTTTAGTAATTACACAGTGTGTAAATTAACTGGACTAACCCAAGTCCCTTTAACCGCGTGATGTGAGGTGACTGGCCGTGCTGAGGAAATGCAAGGGTCAGCACTCGTCAGCACGGGTCGGCAGTCGAGTTGAGGGCTCGGAGGTAGGCGGAGGGATTGGCAATGTAGAGTGTGTGAAGTAAGTCTATTTTGGTGGAGTGAGATGCGAACACACCGGTACACATATAGTAGTTTGGGTGCGCCTACGAGTGTTTTAGTGCATTTTGAATATAGATTGGACTCAAACAAAGGAGAAACGTGAGTAATTATTTCAAGACCCTTCTCAACCACTATTCTAAATTTCCCTACGAGCTAGGGTGGTGGCAGCAAAACGCTATCCCTTTTATTAACCATGAGCCTCTCTGGCTAATATCGGAGGGCTTACAGTGGTGACCAGCGGTGGGATACGATAATTAAACCAGCAAATTATTTCAAAATGATTTCAAAACTTTAAAAGAACTCTAAAAGAAATAAAGAAGTGTACCACGTGGTTGAGAAAATTATTAGAACATTTCAGTTTACACTCCATTATCCAAATAACTACTATTCTAAATTCATTTACAAATTAATTGCAATGTTATATTTCTAAATTTCGAGTAAATTCAACTTATATGAACGAAGATGGACTTGGATTAGTTCTGTGTGCTTATTACACCATGTGCAACGCCATTACACTATGAAGCGGAAGTTGGACGCCATCATCATACGTCATCATAGAACATAGAAAGGAACAAGGAGGGCATACGTCACCGGACATCCAGTGATCCAGACCGGAACTACCAACTGCCGACCACTGTCTACGCAGATGTTGTCATCTCCGTCAACGCAGTCACGATCATCCACAGCCTTCGAGATGGTAGCCCTGTCACTATTTGGTGAGCAGTGGGAACTTTGTTAAATTAAATTAAATTAAATCATTGGCGAAACCTAAGATTAGACTACGTATTATTAGTAAATAGTTGGTTAAATAATATGGTTCAAAATGCTTTGGAAATAAATGGTGAATGCAGCATTGAGGCCAGGCTTTAAGCATTAAACTTCTTTATTGACAAACAGATTCAGAATTATTTAAATAAGAGAAATTAAAAGGATAACATCCTAGTATTTTATTTTGCCAAAGCCTCCATGTCAGGTCGTCACCTCCAGGGCATTCAGTCCATCATGTTTTCAGCGTAAATATAAGCAGAATAACGTGTTGATTAAAATCATTTGCTTGGAAATAGGGATATGCCAATGATTCTATATTAGCTTACTGTTCAATTTGATTGATAATTCATTAATATCTGTATACAAAAAGAAACCCGTAGAAATTTTAATATAAGTGTAAAAGAGTATAATAGCAATAATTGTTGGAAGTAACTTGTTGCTGACTTATAAAAAGGGTAAATTTCGAATTATACTGAAAACAAAGTGATATCAGTTAATGTGATTAACTATTAGAGTATATAAGTAATAGCACATAGTATATCATATAACAAATACGATTATTTAATATTATTGCAGCTGTATTGAGTCACATTACAGTATTGATATACTTGTATATCGAGGCATTGTTAGACTATTGATCCATTGATAACTCAATACTACCGATTAGTGATTGGTATCATTTGGAAATCGAAAAACTTTATTGTTTGATTGATCCATTATCGAAAATTGAAAAAAAAAAAAGGGGAAAGTTATTTTACTGAAAAATAGGGAAACTAGTTATTCACATTGTTGCTGTCAATGTCTTTTAGGGATTTCATTTAGAGCGTTTAAGTTTAACTATTGAATATCACTGATAACCTAGAGAATTGTATAGCTACTGTATTCCAAAGAGGAAAACCAAATTTTTTTAAATTATTAACGATGGGCACTGTACACCTAGAAGGGAAGACCGTTGAGGTCCAAGACGCCTTTGATGCCATATCGAATAAAGTGAGGTCGCTTCAAGTAACACTAGATGAAACGTTAGCCAACGCTTCTACCTCCGCGGTGAACAAAACTGAAACATCTCCGTACCCGATGGACATGACCCTTGCAGACAGCAAGCCGTCATTTGAGCTTGTCTCAAGTATAGCCCATTACGATGGAGAGAAAGCAGATCTAGTCGCCCCCTTCTTTGACAACATCGAAGGAATTGGAGAGCTCAGCAATTGGAGTGAAGCTCAAAAACTTCAAGTTTTAAAACTTAAACTAACAGGCAGTGCTCTACAGTTTGCAAAGTCAGACGAAAAATGTAAAAACTCAACAACTTTAGAAGAAATAAAAGCTGCTTTTATGGAAAGATTCGGCGATAGCCTACCAGATCATTACTACTTCGAGCAATTGGCTAGCATACGACAAAACAGAGGAGAAACTATTGAGCAGTTCTCTGACCGAGTAAAAAGGGTCAGTGATAAAACTCTAAGAGTTACAAACAACGCTGAAGCAAACCAAATTCTGAGAGAAGAGGCCGATAGAAGAGCCATGGATGCCTTTGTAAGAGGATTAAATGGTGAAATAGGACGGCAGACCAGGATCAAGTTCCCTAAAACATTCAGAGAAGCTGTAACCACGGCGATAGCTCTAAACAACTTAGAGAAAAGACCATCCGAATTTGAGGAGAAGACAAGGCGAGTTTTTGGAACGATCACCGATACTACGTGTTACACTTGTGGGAAACCAGGCCATAAAGCCAGAGAATGCCAATCCAGGCGAGTAGATATTGTATGTTATACATGTAAGAAGAAAGGTCACAAAGAGAGGGATTGTAGAAGTAAAAGTGAAACAACTACCTATTATTGTGAAAATTGCCGAAAACCTGGACACACAGCAAACAATTGTTGGGGTATGAGAAATACAGCATTAGGAAGAGGCGCAGCTAGAGGAGGAACCTTCAGGAGCAGAGGGTATCAGCATGGAGGACGTGGATCAGCTTCGAACACGTTAAACCACAACGAGGGACCCAGGCACGCCGCTGGGAACCTCAGAAATCATTAAATCTGAACCACACGGGACTCAGACAGGCGAAGTTGAATTTCAAAGCTGTTGCCACTTTGACACAAGAAAATGTGAGTGAATTAATTGTACAAGGGTGCATAGGAGGAGTGAACGGTCTCATTGTAATCGATACAGGAGCACAAGTATCACTGATCGATAGGACAATGGCTCAGAACAAGCTAACTCCAACTGAAATCCAAATACGAGGTATCACTGGTGCTGTTATGAACGTTTACGGCACTGTAACAGAGACCTTGCAACTGGAGTTACTTGATTTAAAATGTGACTTCGTAGCAACAGATCTCCCTGAAGATTATATTGCTATCCTAGGATACGATGTTTTGAAACGAAAAAAGGCTGTGATTGACCTTGAGAATAAGTCTCTGAGTATTGGAAACAAGATAGCATGCAGTTTCCATGAAAGAGAATCCCCTGTAACTCGAAGCAGGAGAAGTGGCATTGGCATTGTTCAATGTTCCCACGAAACAAGTTCAACAAACCTTAATCCACCAAAACAAATCCTGAAGGAAGAAATACCTGACATTTTAGCGTATAGTCGCACAAACATCAACGTGCCTGCCCGTTCAGAAATGCTTATTCAAGTAAAATTAAGCAAAAACAAAAAGGATCAAATGGAACAAATGGAAGGAAAAACAGTAATTACAGAACCAGCGTTAGTAAAAGTTCATGGCATCAATGTCGCTAGAAGCCTTTCAAAAGTGAATAAAGGAATGTGTTGGACCAAAATCATAAATATCACCTCTGAAAATTTAGTGATATACAAGAATACGCTGCTCTGCAAAATAGAAGAGCCACACAGTGAAGCAAATAAAGGAGCATGGAAACGAGTAAATCTAACACAAAATAGGACAGAGGAATTCAATGGAAAACTTGAAGAAAAATTAAAGCACCTCCCAACTGAAGACCAAAATAAATTAAAAAAATGTTCTCCAACGCTACAAGCGTCTATTTAGCTTAGGAGGAATAGAGAATTTGGGGTGTACTTCTTTAGTTACTCACAAAATCAACACGAGCCAACATCCTCCGATCAATAAGAAACCTTACAGAGTGCCACAATCACAGAGAGGTACTCTACAAAATTTGATACAAGAACAATTAGATAAAGGTGTAATTGTACCCAGTACTTCCCCATGGTCAGCACCGGTAATCATTGTCCCCAAGAAAGCAGGCTCTGATGGTACCATCAGTTATCGTCTATGTGTAGACTATCGGGAACTCAATAAAATTACAGTTCCGGAAATATATCCCCTTCCAGATATACATGAAACTTTAGACATGTTAGGAGGCAGTCAGTACTTCTCGGCACTGGATCTGAATTCAGGTTTCTATCAGGTAAAAATGCACCCTGAAAGTCAAGAGAAGACGGCCTTCAGTACTCCTGATGGTCATTATGAATATACACGCATGCCAATGGGATTGATCAATTCTCCTTCTGTATTTCAACGATTGGTTGATACTACTCTCACAGGTCTGAAAGGAAAAGCATGTTTGCCCTACATGGATGATATCCTAATCTTCAGTTCGAGTATTGATCAGCACGCTAAAGATCTTAGTGAAGTTCTAGAGAGATTTCAAGAGGTAAATTTGAGTATCCAGTTGAAGAAAATGCCAAATAGCAAAGTCTGAAATTAACTTCCTAGGCCATGTTGTATCGAGAGATGGAATCAAACCATGTCAGAATAAGATTGAAGCTGTCAAAAATTTTCCAAGACCCAAGAATGAAAAGGAACTTCGTGGATTTATAGGACTATGTAGTTACTATAGGAGGCATGTACCGAAATTTGCCGACATCGCTAAACCTCTGACAAAATTAACCAAAAAAGACCAAAAGTTTGAGTGGAACGAAGAAGCGGAAACATCATTTGAAAAATTGAAGACCATCCTTGTAACTGAACCTTTATTAGTGTATCCAAATTTCTCCAAGGAATTCGTCTTAAGCACTGATGCAAGTAATGTTGCACTTGGCGCAGTATTAGGACAAGTGATTAATGGAATAGAACACCCTATCGCCTATGCGTCAAGACAGTTAAACTCTGCTGAGCAGAATTATACAGTAACAGAAAAAGAACTTTTAGCAGTTGTATGGGCAGTAAAGTATTTCCGATGCTACCTGTACGGACGATCATTCTCCTTGTATACTGATCACAGCGCAATCAGATGGCTGCTGTCGCTTAAAAGATCCTTCGAGTAGACTCACTAGATGGGCACTGAAATTGGCTGAATATGACTACAAGGTATTCCATAAACCAGGGATAAAAAAATCAAAACGCTGATTGTCTGAGCAGAATTGTGTGCAAGAATACTGTGGAAAGTCTACCTATATTGGATGTGGACAGCATTAAAGAAAATCAATGTAAGGATGAAGAGTGCCAGAGATTGAAAAAATACCCTCAGTTCAAAACAAGTCCACAAGGAGTCATCTATATAAAGAGGCAGGACAGACAACTGATAGTCGTTCCAAGACGGTTAAGAGAGAAGGTTATTCGTTTACACCATGATATCCCGACAGCAGGTCATGGAGGTATCAAGAAGACGATGTTAAGAATCCAAGAAAAGTTTTATTGGCCGAAAATGAAATTAGATGTTGTCTCCTTTATCAGAGCATGTGATCCATGCAATAAAAGAATGGATTACGGAAAAACTAAAGCACCTTTAGGTAAATTTCAAGAAAGTACAGAATTTGGATACCGGATTTCGTGTGACATTGTTGGCCCATTACCCCTAACAAGCTCCAAAAACAAATACATACTGACAGTTATAGATCATTTTACAAGGTACGGAGAGTTTATTGCATTGCCAGACCAAACTGCAGAAACAATAGCCCGAGCACTTGTGCAGAGAGTCATTACGAAGATGGGAGTACCCTGTGAATTAATTACTGATCAAGGCTCAAATTTCACATCCGAAATAATGAAAAGCATGTGTGCTCTACTAAGAATAAAGAAACTTCAAACCACCGCATATCATCCCATGAGCAATGGTAGAACAGAAAGAGTTCATAGATCCATACCCAAAATGCTAAGTCATTATGTCAACCGAAATCAAACAGACAGGGACGAGCTCCTACCAATGGTAAATATGGCTTATAACTCTCAAGTGCATGATTCAACAGGATTTTCTCCTTTTGAGCTAGTCTTTGGAAGAGAGATGAAGACTCCCTTAGAAGATGATCTATTGATCACAGAAGAAGATGATGGTTACCCTGATTATGTCGAAGATCTTAAGATGAAGTTGAATGCCGTAAGGAATTTGTCTCAACAATGCCAAGACCATGCAAGAACCCAGCAAAAGAGACAATACGACAAGAATTCTAAGCTAAATAAATTTGAAGAGGGCCAACGAGTATACCTTCACGTGCCCCAAGTGAAAAAAGGAAGAGTGAAGAAGTTGTCTAGACCATGGAAAGGTCCATACACAATTGTCAAGGTTATATCAGATTTGAATGTCGTACTCCGAATTAAAAGGAAGAATGTAACTGTACATGTGAATCGAGTAAAACCTGTCACCGAGTTTAAGTTGCAAGAACAAGGAAGTAGCCAAAATGATCCAAAAGCTGCTCAGGTAGCAGAAGAAGAAGAACAGGAAGAAATCATTGAAGAGACCGAAGACCATGAAGAGGCATTCAATAGAGTAGCCGGACAAAATGAAGAACAAGACAGGAGAGAACCAAGCCCAGGAACCGCAGAAGAGCGACCAGGCCCTTTTAGATCCATAAGAGATAGAAGAAAACCGTGTAGATTCAAAGACTATGAAGTTTATTAAATAATAGGAATGTATATACATATTGTTATGACAGTGAACGCGTATTGCATCGTTTATTTAGTAGTTAAAAGTAAACGCAATGTATTGAATAATTATGTATTGTTTGTTATTTGAGGATGTTATATGATACACTAAAAATATTCCTCGTTAGTATGTTATGCTTCTTGTCTGATGTGTAAGTAAAAGATGTTTTAGAGTACCACGTACAAAGTAGAATGCAATAGTTACTCCGAATTGAATGGGTTGTATGCGTGAGTATGAATGTTGTATGACTGTGAAACGAATGTTGATGAATGGGTATGCAAAGGTGTGTGAATAAAAGCCAAATTAAAGGATCCAAACAATTCAAAATGTGTGATTGAGTACACTATAAGGAAAGAAGTTATATCTACGCAGGTTAAGATAAGAAACATAAGATCAAGCTGTACGTAATAAAATAAATTCGAATAAGTCAGGATATTCATGAAGTAAACAATTATCAGGATCTAAATGATGATTTCAGGAATACTTGTACTCTTTGTCGAGACAGGAATGGCAGAGAATGAAATGACACAGGGAATCGTTTTCAAGAAACTTCATGACACAATTATTTCCGAGGATGAATGGAAGATTGTATTAGATTTTAATATGATAGAAATAAGAGACGAACTTGAGTCACTTAAGACATTGTGCACAGACTTAGTTTATTATACGAACACTAGTGTAAATGTGTGGGATGAGGACTTTGTTTTCGAATATAGTAGAATTAAGACCGGGATAGACCAGTATGAATCCGATGTAAGTGACTTATTTAGACTTCTACCTACAGAACGCTCCAAGCGAGGACTAGTTGATGCAGGAGGATATGCATTGAAATGGTTGTTTGGCGTGCCCACTAGCGAAGATATGGAACAAGTTAATAGTAAAGTTGAAGAGATAAAAAAGATTAGCGGATCACTGTTGAGTTCTAGAGAAAACCAAATCACCTTAATGAAAGACATGAATGAAAAGATGGTAACAAATACTAAAGCCATATCAGAGATAATGACTAAACTTACTCATTCAAATAGCATGTTAATCACTTCACTCCAAGGATTCGAACAAGAAAACATTATGCTACATCGCTCATTAACAAAACATTTAAAATCTGTCAGTCTAGCACGTCATTTAGGTCAAACCATAGATGAAGCAAAGTTAAGAATTGTTGAGTTTAGGCAAGCTTTAGAATTAGTAAACACAGGTAGAATAAGCAGCAAATTACTACCACCCCATGAGTTTGTAAACATATTGCTTGACATAGGAAAAGTCATACCTCGTCATTTGAAACTAATTATACCAGTTAATGAAGAGGACGTGTTTATGTATTACACCTTTTGCACTGCTCATGCTTTAGCCACCAAGACAGGAATTAGATTGATCGTAACTGTACCTTTAAGTTCGCAAGACAGACGTCTTGAACTTTATAAAGTAGAAGTTATTCCATTGTACCAAACAAACCTTCAACATTGGTTAAAATGGAATGTACAAGTTGATTATTTGTTGATCTCCAAAGAGAGACAGTATTATGCACCTATCGATTTTAACACACTAAGTCAGTGTAGACTAAGTCATTTTTATTTGTGTCCTAACTCTATAAATGTATTGCATCATAGCGTTAATGATTGTATATTCGCTCTATTCATGGGATCTAACCTAGTCACAGAAAAATGTTCACGAACCTTAACCATAAATGTAACTTCACCTGTATGGATCCAAAACGGCAATGATTGGATCTATAGCCTAAAGGAACCATATAAAGTCATACTTAATTGTATGAGGAGTTCTGATGGAGAAAACTCAGTTATCTCTCCACCACATCTAGGTTATTTAGAATTAACTTTAAAACAAGTCTGGAATATTAAAACAGGCTTCAAGTTGCGCTATCTTTGGTAAATATAATAAGTTATTCTCGAGGACTCAAGGAAATATAAAATATAAATTTGACATTAACCATTTGCACATCCCAAAGATTAATCTGTTGCTATCTCACGAAGAAAATCTAATCTTTAAAAACAGTAGCTTGTTATTTGAAACAATGCAAAAAGTCAAGGACAATCTTAAAGATAATCACATAGAACTAGACCTTAACAAGCTTTTAAATGATACACATGTTTTGTACCCTAGTATCAAAGAAAGTATAGAAACCCCACTGAACTATTTCTACATTATCATAGTTTCAATGTTTATTTTGTTCATTTTGAATAGTGTACTTTGCGTAGTTTTGTTTTGTCACAGGAAAATGCCAACCTGTGCGAGGATGTCCTCAGTTGCTGAGCGGCAAGCCCCAACCATTCGAGTAGAACATGGAACTCCGCTCGCAGAAATTATTCAGGAGTCTTCCTTTGTTCAATTCAATACACCAAGCCCGCCTTGAAGTACGGTATTGTGAAATTCATTGTAGTGCTGAACCAGTCAGGTCAGTGTTGCAAAGACTATATTTGTTATAAATATGTGGGGACTTGCCAAGCTCAAGAAATGTAATGTAGTTAGGAGGACATATATCTTAAGTGATTGTCAATGTCAAGTAGAATTAAATTGTAGATTATAAGAACTTACGCAGCCTAAAATACTATTTTGTCCTTTTAAGTTGTGAAAAAATGATGTAATGTAAAATGTTATCCTATACATTTTTTTTTGAAGTATTGTAAATGTTTGTTATATTCTGAGAATCTAAGATGTATCACCATGAAAATTCTGTATGATCCATCTTTCCTGAAAGGGAGAGTGATGTAGCGCGCACGCACACTACTATTTTAATATAGTAATTTTTAGACGGTATATTTTAGTAATTACACAGTGTGTAAATTAACTGGACTAACCCAAGTCCCTTTAACCGCGTGATGTGAGGTGACTGGCCGTGCTGAGGAAATGCAAGGGTCAGCACTCGTCAGCACGGGTCGGCAGTCGAGTTGAGGGCTCGGAGGTAGGCGGAGGGATTGGCAATGTAGAGTGTGTGAAGTAAGTCTATTTTGGTGGAGTGAGATGCGAACACACCGGTACACATATAGTAGTTTGGGTGCGCCTACGAGTGTTTTAGTGCATTTTGAATATAGATTGGACTCAAACAAAGGAGAAACGTGAGTAATTATTTCAAGACCCTTCTCAACCACTATTCTAAATTTCCCTACGAGCTAGGGTGGTGGCAGCACAACGCTATCCCTTTTATTAACCATGAGCCTCTCTGGCTAATATCGGAGGGCTTACAGGTATTAACTGAAGTTCTCCAGTTCACGCTTGCGGTATTAACTGAAGTTCTCCAGTTCACGCTTGCAGTATTAACTGAAGTTCTTCAGTTCACGCTTGCAGTATTGACTGAAGTACTCCGGTTCACGCTTGAAGTATTAACTGAAGTACTCCGGTTCACGCTTGAAGTATTAACTGAAGTACTCCGGTTCATGCTTGAAGAAAATCGTATAAAAACTGCCAAAAAGAATGAAAATCTTGAGAATTTCGGCCTTGTTCTGCAGCCCCCATTATATTTCAAGTGCAAACACTAGTCCAGGCCTCTTGAAGCATGGTCGAAAGTCTACAATTTTTCGCTTTTCTAACATATTTGTGTGAACCGGAAAAAATGGATAATGATTATATAGCCTAACTGTATTACTTAAACATTACGGTGTCCATATTTTCTTTCAAAACAAACAAAATAATTATTAATGCCTTTTTTACGTAAGTTTAAAAATAGTTGCATGGGCTAAAATTAAATTAAAACGTAAAATATAAACTGTTTCCTTCACACTATGTTCGAACTAGTTCTTTTCCATCAGAATGTATGACGCTGTTCCCGTATGGCGCCATATATCACCGCCGAGGTCGAAAACAGACGTGCGAGAGATTAATGATCCAGGCAGACTTTAATCCTCGATACAAATGTTGGCACATTCCTTGCCGACACTCCTAGTCTTTTAAAAATATTGGAAGAATAGCTATAAATAACGAAAACACCAGATTACCTCCGATTTTAAAAATTTTTCTTTTTGTTTAATTTAGTTTTTTTGATAATACATACTGTCGCAATGATGTATGCCACCTTAATTCAGCAAGTTCTTGAATATTGTTATGTGGTCTGATCTCTTCACTATAATGAACATATAAATGAAGATTCGTTTATTTAAACAGGCAAAGTTAGGGCCTCATGGCCCTTTCTTACACTTAACCTGTCTGATCAATAATTATTAAAAAAATATTAACCAAATTAATATTAACACTAATCTACCTTACTAAATACATCAAATTAAACATTAATCTAAACACTAAAAAATTATAAATATTATACTTCTAAATCATAACATAAATGATATTACAACTTCCATTTTTAATAAGAACCAAAAAATATAATTAATACCTAATAAAAATAATTTATAAATATATAATAAGAATATCACTTTAGGAGAGAACACAAAAATGAGATTTTAGTGTCCTGTGGCAATAAGAATTGGTTTCCCCTATCTTGAAGTGACATTTGAAGACATTGCTAATTATATTGGACTCCTTTGTACGACTGTCATCTTTGAACACTAAGATATAGTAAAACTTAAAAATGTTTAATTTGAAAACCTTTTTCATACAATATCAAATAGTTTACTTGTGTAGTTGTAACTTATGAGTGGTTTTTTTCTGGAAATATGCCAAGTTTAATCTTATGTACCGATGTTTTGCCGTATATATACCTAGTTGTAAATTATATAGCGATATTTTTTCTGGAAATATGCCTAGTTGAAACTTGTGCAGTGATATGTTTCAAAATATATCAGTTCCAATGTGATTATGTTGTAGCAGTACTCCATGGCCAAGTCCAACATACTTAATCACTTGAGTGGCAGATAGTATATTTAAGGCGTATCGATACATGTCCAGACCTCGTGAACATAAATTGGTCGAAGTCTCGCAAATACACCTAGCACACTCTTTTTTCAACATTGAAGTTTATTTCAATTAATTATTTCTTAAAATTATTCCTCCTTTTTAGTTTGAACAATGTAAATGTGTTTTTTACTTTCATAACGATCTAAGAATCGCCAATAAAAACGAAGAAACAATTCTTTCTTCGATACTCTCTTCTTATAATGTATCTTCCACATCGATTAATATATCACATTCTATTGTTGTGCTAAGAAATTGTGGACGTTTCAGCGAGGAAACGGTGACAAGACAACTTGACAGAATTCGATAAAAACTTATTGTGTCGTTAGACTCTGCAAGCAGTTTTGATTTGCAGTAACAATAGCTACTGGACATTGTTTTTTTATACATTCATTGTCAAGTGTTTCTATATTTCACTCTAATCATACAAAGTTATCCAACTATTATTGTTTTATTAGCTGATCTTTAGCGAATCATATCATTCGAAAGGCTGGAACATTGTTATTTCGGTCTCTGTTTCTGTCAGTATGGTATCTAGAAAACGAAACTGCCTAGATACGTTTTGGATAATTTTGCAGAATAAAAGAGTAAAACTGAGTTCGATTATGTTACATGTCACTCCAAGTGACTTGACTGAGCGTTATTGAATATTTTTATAATACTATCATAGTTACTTATATGATCCATGTAAATATAATCACTAACGCTCAGCCCAATTCCATGACGTGACGTGTACTCCAAAGACCTCAGTACTCCACACATAAAAATGTAGCTTTATGCAAATTTCAAGTTTCTATGTCACTTTGTTTTCAAGTTATCGTGCGTACAGTCAAACAAAAATTAAATGTATCGAGCCCCACGAGTGATTGATAGGCTTTGCTAACGCTCAGTCAATAATGTTTTATTTTGTGATGTGATTATATTTTCTGCTCTATATTAGTTTTATAAATACGAGCATTCTACTCAGTGTTTATATAGTAACAACTGAATCTGTTTATCTGTTTATATGTCTGTATGTATGTTTTGCACGATAGCTTTAGAGCGAACTGACCCATGTTTTTAAATTGTTACATGAAGCTTAATTTCTATATATGCAAAATAAAGTTTGATTATAGTGTGTATCACTTCATTGGCTTTGGTTGAGCATTAGCGAACATTTTTACACTGATCTTATTTGTAACTATGATGGCAAAAAGAAAATCACGGATTAAATAAATTTGTAAACTTCCTAATTAGTTTGTTTGGCTAGATTTATAGTGTTAGAGAGAAATACATATATGCAATTTTTGCAGTGGCTCGAGTGATACTCTTCGATAACGCTCAGCCAAGAAGCTGATTAAAGCGTTAGGCTATATTTAATATATGAGTATGAATTTCATGACAAGAATAACAAAGTAGTGGGGTTTAACACGTGGTGTTGAGTAAGAATATTGTAATCCTACACACAAATATTTTTCAAAAAAAGACATAACATAAAACGCATTCCTTCTAAGTCAATTCCTGCAGTTTAATTCCATCGGTTCAATTCAACAATGGACCATCAACAAAACAATTTTATTGTTCACAGTTGACAGTGACAAATGCCGGACACCGCTACTCTGTAGCAGTTACGAATTGTCACGGTTATTCTGTTGGTGACAACAAAGCGCAACGATAAAAGCTTCGTTAATATTCTTTCACAGTTGCACATTTAAAAAGAGCTGATTCCTATTCACTCTTTGCCTGTAATAAGTGACTCACTTAGAATGCTATTGCTGAGTGCTCAGTTGGTATTGTTCTAATACTGGGTATGGAAATAAATCAGTACCCAATTACACATTAACTAGCCGATGAATCAATTGCACTTAATTCGATTGTTATCAAAGCGCTTTAATAATTTCAAAGAGTTGTAAAAATTATATATGTACAAAACATTTTCCAGTAGAAGGGCAATTTTACTTGTACCCCTATATGGCGGATCGTTTTCATTTGATATTCTTGAATTGGAACAGTATAATACAAAGGACAATATAATTTGCAAAGCAATACAGAACTTGGCAACCATTTTTGTTAGAACTGTCCAGATATTATTTGTATCATATCAACGTATTTGGTTCCTACCTTGTCATATCGACTAGTCATATAGATCAAATCTGCAAACGGACAATATTTAATAGTACTAACGTTTCATTTTCTTTTACCCTTCGCCAGCATACAAATTTAGTTGTTATGTTTAATTATGTTTTTTCTTTGAAGACGTTTAAACTTATTTTCATCATATCATAATATATTCATTGACTCCCGTGGATTTTTCTTGTATACATATACGTTAAATGGAACACTATATCTTAAATTAATGCTTCTCTGGGTTAAAATTCCCGTGAATATACAGAGAGATATTACGTTCCTCAACGACCTAACTACATTTGTTAACCATGTTGCAAAATACGTGTTACATTCGTGGTTTTAACATTTTTGATTCTTTCTTCCACTTTTTATTTCCACTCTTTCCTTTATAGCACAAACTTACGAGTATGTACGTATACCATTATATTGACTCCATCCTCCAAGGAACATCATTTTTGCTCACATACAATGAATGCCCAGTGACTAGATCCAAAAATCATTATACAAATTGGTTTAGTATCCGGAAGTAACGACTCATCTACATCCAGGAAGTGATCGCTGTACTGAACAAGATGTCTTGTTTTAATGTCAAGAGATTGTGTAAAAATAGAAAATTGTGCTTCCTACAGTGTCCTGAAAACGAGTGAGACTATAATACATTTTTTTAAATTAATATATTGACTAATTATTTATACACTGCTACAATTGTATAAATAATAAATATAATAGCAAGAGATCTAGTAGTAATGGAGTAATATTAATCCTTGAAAAACACTTAGACTAAACGGGACCGGACAGTTGCAAAGTAATACAAAAAATTAGTAACACTACGTTTCAAAATCTGCAATCTGATCTCTACTAAATAAGTGACCTAACACATAATTACATAGTAAGTTAAAATAAACTAATCTTATGAAAGAGTTATGACACACAAGTAAGTTTAGTACTTTCTACTCAGTTATGATAAGTTAGTTAGTACTTTCAAATACAGAAGATTTTATATGAACATACTTTGCAAGAAAACTCTTGACCTTCAAATTGACAACACTTTAATATGTTTGCGTGCATCCCTCTCCCTTCTCCAAAATTTGGGCATTGTACGCGTATGCTATATGTCTCCCCGGTGGTATACCTACAAGTGTAACACGCAAGATGATGTACTGCCACATTACTCTCCAGCCAATACATTCTCGTATCAGTATGTTTGTTTTTTAATACGAATATAATTTTTTCCTAACATTAGAACATTTTTTACATTTTATACCATAATCACACCTAATTATAACACCAGCAAAGACTAATCTGATGCAATTTGAATATTTATAAAATATAGTTTTCATAGAGAATGTCGGGTAGTTTGATTTTTGAAGTAAATAAAAATTAATAAAACTATTTTATTTAAACTGTTTTATTTATATATATAATATATAACAACACGATTGGTCCAGATTTCAATTCTATTGTACATCTGAAAGTAGCAAATTCGTTATGTAAAGAAGAGAGTCAGTATTATCTTAAACTAAACTACCTTGATTTGCAAAAAGTAATTGCATTTTATATACACCACAGAAAAATTCCGAGGAGAGAATTTTATACAATGCAAACGGCCGCTAACTTTTAATTGGATTGAGAGGTTCACAAACTTTTTAAAGGCATAATAAAGTACATTCAGCGAATCTGACTTTTATAAATAAATTATAAATTAAGGTATCTGACATATATTCAAGTTCATGATTATGCCATTCACACCCATTGCATGTTACTACTACATTTTTGTTCTTGCACTATCATGCATTATTGATACAGCGTTAGTGACTAAGGAGTCGTTTCAAACGTTTAATTTTTTCTGTTTGTTTGTCTGTCCGCACTATTTCAAGTACAAACTGACCTGTTGAATTAACATTTTGCATTAGGTTTTGTTCTTATGTAGCCGTGGACCGAATGGAAAGATTTGCACGCTGAGCCTAAGCCTGGGTGCGTATAAACCTTTTCACATTGTGTACAGCCTTGACAACCATGTTTAGATATGTTAGTTTATTTATCAACTTTATCCACTTATGACATATATTCATTTCTGGCCTAGTGGAATAATCGAACTTCAGACCCTACCGTTATCAGTCAGATATATGTTGACCTTGAATCAACACCATAGACTAATTCATCCATGTGAAGGCAACAGCTGCTGGTTGGATAATCAAAAACATATACGGATAACTAAATTGTCAGGTTTTCATTACTTACATAACCAAAAATTCAAATTATTACTTAAATTTACAGGCAACAAACATTAAGATTTGGTCAAGATTTCTTTTGTGCTTAAAAATTGATTTAATGTATTTCTTTTTCAATTATATGTATTACAGTTATATCGTACTTAATTTATGCACTGCGGGAGTGTAAGAAACACATTTTAAGTCAAATTCTTAAAACACCACGATGTATATATTTCATTACATACTAAATATTCTAAGTACTATATTTTACTGGCAGAAACAAAATAAAAGCATCCCAATAAAATACCGAGGATCCCTTTTTTCAAATTTAAATGAAACATTTACTGATAATCTCATAAAATGTCCGCTAACTTTCTATAATCTGCACATCGAGCTCAAAATACTCTACAAAATGTTGCTGTACATGTCTATCTGTCTCTCATTTACAATCTAATATGGACGCGCACGGAGTTAAATTAAAGCTTTTCATATGTAAAAAACAGGCTTTTTAAGACATAAAACCTCTCGGCGGCAAAATGGAGCTTTTGTGTATAAATCCACGTATGTATATCACAATATAGTATTTTGTGTTAAAGTTCTGCAACTTTAAACCATTTCGCTTTCATTTCAACCTTCACAACTTTTACCCTACACAAAGACGTAATTCGTAATTGTTTTCTGTATAAAACTTATAAAATCTTTATAACTTTAAAATCAGCTCTACTTTTGCTAGAAATGGTCGTAAAATTGGCAAAAGTTTAATTTGATCTCCAAGGGGATTGTGGAGCACTACTGAATTACTTGTAACGCGTACACCTTACCCACGGGGCTTTGGTATCGGATGTGAAAGATAAGCGGCTGTTACAAGATCACGCGACCTATCACTCACTCTTAATAATAAATTACAAGGTAAACTCCTTTATAACCTACAGAATAGAATAGTGTCTACACATTGTAATCACATCATATTACTTAATTGCATAGAAGTTTCACGTTGTAATCCTGTCGTATTATCTAATTGCATGATAATTACACACTGTAACCTCTTGATATTACATACTTGCATAGTGGTTAAACAAATTAAGCTTCGTATTTCCTAATTGCATAGTAGCCACACACATTGTAACCTCCATCATAATACCTAAAGTCACAGTGGCTACACATTGTAATCTCATGCTATTTACATAACTCGCGTAATGGTCGACCAGAGTAAACTTTATATCACCTGATGACATAGCGCTTTCACATTCTAAACCCCGTCATATTACATAATTGCATGGTAGCTACACATTGTAACCTTCATCATATGAAATACATTCTCTGTGCCTACGCATTATAATCTCATGATCTTACATACTTGCATAATGGTTAAACACGGTAAACATTATATTACCTGATTACATATAGCATATGCCCACGTCACCACTACTCAAACAGGCACTAAGAAATGAGCACTCGAATTCAGTGCATAGGAAACTATGAATCCATAATAGACTTTGCACCTATGACCAAAATTATTAATTATTTGGAAAATCAATCGAAAAATTGGATTAGTAATATTTACATCTGAGAGTTCACTGATAAATTACATTTCTCTACCCAAATTACAAAGTTAAGGAAAATTTCTTGTTAGTGTAAAATTATTGCTTATATTCTTAGAGTTCAGAAATAATATTTAATTTACTGTTTTATAAACGTTACCTAAATCGTATCTGGTACTAAAAGAGTATAAGACACATAGTGAGACACTCGCCGCCAGCTGCTCTCAAGCCACAGGTTCCGTGCAGAGAGATGCAGTTTTAACAGCTTTCATTTTGTATACAGAAATAAAAACTTAGAGAACAATTCAAAACAATCTCCAAGATTACACAAATAGCATAAGACACACAGTGAGACATTGCCGCCAGCTGCTCTCAAGCCACAGGTTCCGTGCAGAGAAATGCAGTTTTACAGCTTTCATTTTGTATACAGAAATAAACTTAGAGAACATTCAAACAATCTCCAAGATTACACAAATAGTATAAGACACACAGTGAGACACTCGCCGCCAGCTGCTCTCAAGCCACAGGTTCCGTGCAGAGAGATGCAGTTTTACAGCTTTCATTTTGTATACAGAAATAAACTTAGAGAACATTCAAACAATCTCCAAGATTACACAAATAGTATAAGACACACAGTGAGACACTCGCCGCCAGCTGCTCTCAAGCCACAGGTTCCGTGCAGAGAGATGCAGTTTTACAGCTTTCATTTTGTATACAGAAATAAACTTAGAGAACATTCAAACAATCTCCAAGATTACACAAATAGTATAAGACACACAGTGAGACATTGCCGCCAGCTGCTCTCAAGCCACAGGTTCCGTGCAGAGAGATGCAGTTTTACAGCTTTCATTTTGTATACAGAAATAAACTTAGAGAACATTCAAACAATCTCCAAGATTACACAAATAGTATAAGACACACAGTGAGACATTGCCGCCAGCTGCTCTCAAGCCACAGGTTCCGTGCAGAGAGATGCAGTTTTTACAGCTTTCATTTTGTATACAGAAATAAACTTAGAGAACATTCAAACAATCTCCAAGATTACACAAATAGTATAAGACACACAGTGAGACATTGCCGCCAGCTGCTCTCAAGCCACAGGTTCCGTGCAGAGAGATGCAGTTTTACAGCTTTCATTTTGTATACAGAAATAAACTTAGAGAACATTCAAACAATCTCCAAGATTACACAAATAGTATAAGACACACAGTGAGACACTCGCCGCCAGCTGCTCTCAAGCCACAGGTTCCGTGCAGAGAGATGCAGTTTTACAGCTTTCATTTTGTATACAGAAATAAACTTAGAGAACATTCAAACAATCTCCAAGATTACACAAATAGTATAAGACACACAGTGAGACACTCGCCGCCAGCTGCTCTCAAGCCACAGGTTCCGTGCAGAGAGATGCAGTTTTACAGCTTTCATTTTGTATACAGAAATAAACTTAGAGAACATTCAAACAATCTCCAAGATTATATATATGATATACTTACGAATCACATCATTCTTTCTAACTTCATTGACACCTTTAATGAGATTTATTCAATTTCTAAGTGCACATTTATTTGCTTAATTTCTTTAAATTTCTTAGAACCTAAAATAGTACAAAACAGTGAAGTAAAAAGCAAAACAAAGACTGTAACAATTATATTGACTGATTCAATCAGGACATATATTACACAGCTTGGATCGAGCTGTCTATTAACAAGAAACAAAATTAGGTTCTTATTGACGCCCTATAAGCTACGTATGAGCTTTAAATGCAGTTATATAACTAACCGAATCTCTATATCTTCTAATGTGACTTGTATCAGGTTTGTTAAAAGCTTGATAAGAAATCGGTGCTTTACCATTAGAAGGGAAAAATTGAGTAATATCTCAAAATGATCAGTTTTATTAAATATGTAATTTAAATGGTAGGATCAATTTGTTAAGGATTCATTATATTTAAAAAATCTTAAACCCTCCGTTTTCAGAATTGGTCTAAATTCACTTCTTCTGGTATTCAAACCTAAGGTATAATGTTTACCCATAAACAACAGCATTGATGAAAATTAACAAATAAACATCGTTTTAAAAAAAAATAATTTGTTAATTTTTCTCTACGTCTTGGCCTCTGAGGAAGAGTAAAAGTGTCAATCTTTTGTGAATTTAGTTTTAATAAATCCTCAGTAAATAAACACTACATATAAAATCAAATTTAAAAATATAAAGCATTATAACTTTTTTATTATTGCAATTGTTTATGTTTCTTAACTTTTAATGATGGCGATTAATTAACGTTTCAGTCGAGAGTAACTAGAGTGACAATAATATGTGTTTTCAAATATTCAGAATTTGCACTAATTTGGGTACTTATACTTATATTAATATCTCTCAACATTAGGGTGGTACATTACTTAAAATATCGTATATAGTATCAATATAGATACCAGCAATGCGAGTTAAAAGATAACAACTTTAGTTGATTGATTGATCGATTGATTCGAACTGAACTTGGTATGAATATAGTATTCATGGACAAGTTTCATATCCAGCTTTATTCAATATTAGAGTTTCAATACAGTGGTCATTAGCATTGGAGAAAAATATTTATCTCCGTTAAGTAAAAAAATAACATACAATTTATACCAAACAACTTTTAGTACCTGTTATGTATTTTATTTTACATTTCAACGGACATCTCCATTTTTACAGTTTTGAACAATAATTAAACAATGAAAGTAAACAACCACAGTGACAAATAGAGTAATAACGATTAACAAACTATTTAAGTGACGAAACGGATATAAACTATGAATGACAATAACGTAATTAAATATTAGTGTACCGTGATTTGAACTATGGAAAAACAACGAGCAATAACAGCAATAAATTAGCACGAAACAATAAGAATAAAACCATGAATAAACAAGAATAGACAGGACTTAACAAGACACAATATATAAATAACAGCAATGAGAGACGTACACGTAAAGTATAAGAACGAGTGTCTTCCCTCATTGTGCAACTCCTAGGCAGATAACTCATGCAGACCGGCGATCCTCCTCTTGAGCACTGGTATACTGTCCACAAAAAAGTCAACGATGTCGGCGACGCTATTACCAGAACTCTGAAGTCGGTACATCGTATCGTTTGCTGCGTGGTTGGTGCGATGTTGCTGCCTAGCGAACAGGTCTCTGGAGCGAGTGGCTGAAGGGGTCCTGAAGAGGATCTGGCTCAGCATATCGGGACAGTCGATCTTGCCGTTAAGGATCTTTGACAGCAGTACAACGTCAGCGGAGAATCTGCGATCCACAAGAGTCAGGAGTCCCAGATCACGAGACACTTCCCCGATGGGGAACAGATTTCCATATGTTTTTCCTTAATGATTCAAGACGATAGTTACTCCATGTATCGAATGAGAATAGGTAAAATTCGTATCGTGTTTAAAAGTGTTTAAATATTTAAAACTCCCGTGTCATTTAGTACGAGTTTTGTACATTTTCAGACAGAAAAAACTTATGCGAGAGCGTAACGGTGATTAGAATTTTGATCAAAACCTATCGCTAATTTGTATTCAATACTCGTTAATTATGTGTAGGATCAACAAGTTAATCTATATCGCTTCTAATGTAAAACTTTAATGCATTTTTCGTTAATCAGTTTAAGATTGATGTGATATCTCGGATATTAGCGTAACGGAGGGATAACGGAAGAATAGCTAACTCTGTCTTCCCACCTACATTATCATGTGTACTATAATACTATTGGTCACTAAACCACTTGGTTTTTTTAATTTCCCAAGGGACACCTTGCTATTAATCTTGCACGGACACCAATTCACTTCCTTCTGCAACAGTTTTATGGAATTAGTAAAACGATCCAAGCATAAATCCCACATCGCACATCAAGCATAGTTTTGGCTGCGTATTTCTAATTAGTCCGAGATATTGTAAAAACTTGTTTCTCGGCGAAATGTCAGAGCTGTCAGTGATACCTGTCAGTCTGGCGTATGTCCGCTGTCAGCGATCATGACGTGAGGTGGAGGCGCGGGACGTAAATATATCATTCTGTCACACTCTGTAGTGTTATTCCTGCTATCCTGTCTTTCTCCTTCATTTTTTTTATCCCTAGAGATGGAAGTTTTATTTTTAATTGCCGGCGACCCCTATTTGAACAGTAAAACACTGTTCTTTTTCTATTAAAACCATTCTGCTAAAATCTAACTGACGTAGACTTGCGTTCCTACGTAACCCATTTTTATTACATACAGTATTAGCCAAAATAAACAGTACTGGAATGGTAATATTTTATTATGGTAAACACATTAACATTAATATAGATTTCTCCAATAAATACAAATCAAAGGAAGCAAAATCGGTTAAACTCGGGTATTAACATGTTCAATATGACCCCCGTTCAGTCTGAGGCAACACTCGTACTACCGTTCTTGTAAGTTTTGCATCATTTTTATGAATAGGCCTAGTGGTTGTTCCATTCTCCTAATACACATGGTCTTTGAGTTGAACAAAGGTAGATGGTGGGTCCTCGCGGGAAATCTTTTCTTTCAACATTCCCCAGACGTAGGCGTCCGGTGTTGTTTGCCATACGGCTGTGAAAGTTTTACATCCTACGGGCAAAAAAAGAGAAATTGTATCAAGCTACTAACTGATAAACTTTAATGACTTTGGATGACTTTGGAGTCATCCTGGCCAAATTCCATGGTTTAACATGGGCAATCATAGAGCTCATTCTGGTGTTTGCAAAAATAAAGTTTCATGCAAAATAATGTCAAATCTACAGGCGATGTTTTCTCGGGATATCTTTCCCCATGATAAATTCACGTTTTTATTCATAAAATTGGGGGTTTTGTACCAGTCGTTAAATAATAAGAACATACATACCTAGTCACCATACATTTATGATGGGTATTTTTGGATTATTAGGCTACATGTGCTAATATGTCACATGTTATTGGTATACAGGATTTGTTTACAAATTTAATGTTTTTGTTTGCTAACTTAAAGAGTTTGTTTAGGAATTTAAAGAGTCTATTTATATAATAAAAGGGTGTGTTTACAAAATTTAATTATTATGTTACAATCCTCGTTACCATCATGATTTACCCTTAAGGTAAACGTAAAAATATTCACAAACGCTCAGCTAATCCCCATGGAGTAACATGAACCATAAACAGAATACAGTGTTACTAATATATAAAAATGTTTATTACAAAATTTTAATCATATAGGTCAATTCGTTTTCGACATATCGTACGTCACACACACAGACAGACAGACAGACAGACTGTTCCCAGTTCTCTCATTCTCGGCTTCGTTAACGCTCAGAAAATTACTCAAACCATTTATTATTATATGTTGTAACAGTTTAATTACTTGGAGTTCTTTTATTTATTTACCGTTCTACAAAATGGTTGATAAGTTTAAATTTCTTATTTATGCATCTTTTTGATTGAATAAACTATTTATTTGATGCAAATATATACTGTTAATAATTTACTTTGTGCTTAATATTTTTATTGTTAACATCTAACCAAACTTTAATGATATAATAAATGCAAAGAGCAAAACTTGCCAGAAGAAAACCCGTAGTAAATAGTAAGAAAAGTAATGAAGAGAGCACGTGACGTCATATTTATTTCCGGGACGTTTCCAGAATCGAAACGATCCTTTTGTATTACATTCTCTTTGCACATCTGCACAGCGCTCCAAGTCCAGGCTCCAGTTTACTTTATAAATTACAGACACTACTGAACTTACTGACCATACAGTGTGGTTTATTTATACAGGTTCCTAGAACTGGCGTTTCCCACTCTTGTAGAAAAAAACTAGTGTTGGGAGAATCGAATAGTATTCGAATACAGCCCGGCCAGGTATTCATATATAAGAATACCTCAAAATTAATTCGAATACTTTTGCAATTAATACAACATATCTGGAAGAATCGAATTCAAACCGACAGTATTCATTCGTGCGTGCGTGCGTGCGTGCGTGCGTGCGTTCGTGCGTGCGTGCGTGGCGTGCGTGCGTGCGTGAGTGCGTGCGTGCGTGCGTGCGTGCGTGCGTGCGTGCGTGCGTGCGTGCGTGCGTGCGTGCGTGCGTGCGTGCGTGCGTGTGTGTGTGTGTGTGTGTGTGTGTATAATACAAAAATGTATTAAAAACAAAATTTTGGTCAAATTAAAAAGTGCACATAATAAATTTGAGAGTCAGCTATAAATGTTTAATACATGCAAAAATACATTTTATAATTTATTTTTCTGTGGAAAGTCTATATTTACGAATTATAAAAATTATTTATGAAATCAAATTTATGAATAGGCTTATAAACTTTATAGCAAAACACAACAAAATATATATGAAAATAATGGTTCAAAATATTTTATAATGTGGAAAGTTAAACACAACAATAAATCTGAAATATACAATCTACAATATTGAACATAAATTTAACAAAATTTTATCTCTTATTTAGTCCAAATGGAAATTTGGAGTTTAAAAGTAACTAGTGTTGCTTGTTCTAAAAGATACAGTTGAACAGTTTGAATTTTTAAGAAAACCTTCGCCATGTCATCATGTCACTTGACAATATAACGGCTGTTAAATTATATATATAATTTATTTCAATAAACATTGAATCGCAAAAAGTACTTGCTCCGCCGAGAGTCGAACCCGGATCTCTCACTTGCCGGGTGAATGTGCTACCATTACACCACAGAGCCCTCACTTTTTACGATTCAATTATTTTGTATTTGGCCGTTTCTTTCACATATGTGTTTAAATAACCAAACTAACATATGATCGGAAGACCAAATACCTGTCAAATGACTTCTATTTACATTCATTAAATTTGTATAAATGGCAATAGCCGAATTTAATTTATTTCAATAAACATTGAATCGCAAAAAACTTCCGGCGGAGCAAGTCCTTTTTGCGATTCAATGTTTATTGAAATAAATTAAATTCGGCTATTGCCATTTATACAAATTTAATGAATGTATATATAAATATATATATAATAATATATATATATATATATAAATATATATATATTTATATATATATATTTGTATTTTAACAAGGATTGCAATTTCATTTTATCGGTAAAAGTTATATAATGTGATATAATCACATGATTTGCTATTCAAAACGGTAGTAGAGTCTAATATAATCAGGCGAGAGACTTATGTAAAAGTTTTTAAAACAAATAATATTTATTCTTTAAAAAAGGAAGTCTCAATGGGCTTGTTTCAAAAGCTATAAGAGAGAACTTCTTATTTTCAAACAAACAGTACTAGGACACTTTTCCTAGATAAACATACATTTTAGAGCATACATAGCAAGGAATTACAGCAGTTCTGTTTATAACGTAAACCATTTACAGTTTAAATAAACAAACTTTTTTATTTGTTAAACACGTAAGCAATAATTAAACTGTATTGTATTTTAAATTTAGTACATCTCTGCTCTTGCAGTTCTTGGAAGTATTCTTTCACTTAAAATAAACTCCAGATAAGATGGATGAATCACATCATTTGAATATGACGTCATGTATCCGCGAATACATAAGCCAGGTGAAATCAATATTGAAGTCAGTTATATTATGCTACAATAGTAGATTAGACAAACATTACGAAACTCAGATGATTATCCCGTTCCAAAGCCAAATGTTTCTTATTTTACAAAAACATTTTGTTACCTATGACCTAAGTTTTTTTATATTATACCTTCTGGAATGTTAATAGTGAGTTTGTTTAGTAAATATATTAAGGATTTTATTATGATCCTAGAAGAAGTAGAGCAAGTTTTCTTTTCTATTACGCGTTAAATAAAGAAGTGTAAACCAGTGTTATTGTATCCTAGTGAATTCGAGTAAGTTAGTTTCTAGGTTAAGTTTTAAATAGTAGCATACCTTGATAGAGTATTCAATTACACGATAAGTTATTCACTGTCACAAACACAACTACATATAATACAGATCACAATAAACTCAGTACAAATATAAACACTGTAAACACGCACACACGCACACGCCGAAGAACACGCACGAACTAAAGACACTTTTTAATGACATAATTTTGATTGGTTTGCATTGTTGTTCCTCAATTAATCTAGGTCAGCGACCTCCCCTCCCTTCCCCGCCGGAGCTTATCTATCAGCTGTTTGGTCAGTCGGTTCGGGGGTGCGATTAAGAAAATTTATCGATGTCCTTATTATTTTGTTACCTTTTTAATATTGTATTTTAATAACTTTATTTACTTACACTGTTAGTATACTTTAAAATGTATACACATTACTGAGTTTAGTTGTCAATGTATTAGTTTTACAATTTCACCTTTAGCCAAGTTTAGGCTGGTTATACATTCATTTGAATAATATTCTGCCAGCCGTTAAAATAAGTTTAGATTTTGTCCTCCAATCAGGTAAGGCCTGAGAGATTCCTCTACATTCTATTTATTGTTGGAAATTTAACAGTGAATGTAATTCTTTGTGTTTATTATGTAAGATTTTAATTTTACGTACAGAGTGGTATTTCGGGTTGATATTAAATTGTAAATTTTTACGTGTATGTAAAAAATTACAGCATTAAAGAAAGATTATTATTATATATCGGTATCATTGGCCTTTGCCTGCTGTGTAAGTTAAAAGTATCAATAACAATTGTTATGCAGTAATATAGGGACTACAAGTTATTATTAACATGTTCATTTTAAAAAACTATACAAATATACAGTTTTTCAGAATTGTTTTGTTGAACGTATTGTTTTATAATATTTATCATTTTGTGTAAAATATTATTTATTGCTACCTTTTGTGTATGATTGGTAGTGAAAATGACTGCTGTAGAGGGGGGGAGGTAGCTGGTAAAATTCGCTCCTGTCTGTGTACGTAATATTTCGATAACAGACGCAGCTACTAATTTGAAACCATTTTTGAAATTTCATTTTTCGTACAGGCAATGTCGAGTTCAATTATGGATTGTCCCTCAATTTTATTTTCTTCATTATTTTGCATCGTAGAGAATATCTGTATTTAACACGTGGGTCTGACATATTCCTACTTGTTTTATTGTGAAATGTAGCTTTTGTTACTCAGTTCTGTTTTTATGTTGATTTTATAAAAGCACAAAAGATTCTTTTTCACCCTAGTCTTGACTCGAATAACGGAATATTACTAAAATAGTGAGTAATGTTTCAAATGCCAAACAAATATTATATAATTTGTACAAATTCCCGTGACAGTTTATGAACTTAGCTAACATTAAAAATATGCATTTATATATTATATCATAGTTAAACAAGGCTGTATGGTTTAATTTAATTGAAAATTGAAAACTGTAAGTTAGTGAAATTTATTTCTTATCATTTAAGAAATCTTTACTGAGCTCCACCATGATTTATACATGTTTCTTTACTGTATCCATTAACTAAAGATCAGTAAATTCCAGCTACCAATGTTTGCGTATCTGGCTTCCACGCTTGATTTTATCTGCAGAGCGTTATCATGAGATAAAGCCGAAAGGGATGCAGAAAACAAGTTTCTAGGAACACTATAAACTGTTACTAGCTCAGCGTTCTAAATACTAACCTAATTTGGGAAATTTGTAATATTTATAGAACAAAATAATAATTGGCAGTCTTAGTTTTACTATATGTTCGTTTTATAGATGCTTTTATAAAAAACGTGATAATGGAGGTTTTTCCAGGCCTTTGATGGTATAATAATCCTGGTTTTAATCAATTCAACGTTTATCTTCACTAAAACCCCTTGCCTTAGAAATATTAAAAGCAATTTTCTTGTCAAAGGCGAAGAGAATGTTTAATATTTTTCAATACAGTTTATATGTATTTCAAGAAATATAACCCTTACATAGATAGTAGAACATTGTTTAATAATTTGATATTAAAATTATAAGTTCATTTTGTTATATTCTAGGATATTCTAATCAAATTTAAAATTGATTAAATGTCTTGTGTTATGACACTTCCGTCAAATACTTTTATTTACCAAAAAGATAGGTGATAATTATTTTTTAATAAAATATTACTCCTTTGTAGTATTTTACCCATTTAAAAACCCACTGGTGAAAGAAGCCACGTTTCTAAAACTAATAATTATTCCATTTTGACTGTCAAAATTTGGTGATATCGTTCGTGTACTTAATAAAGTAAATTTATATTTTTTTAATTTTATTTAAATTTTACTAATATAATAATATAATAGCATCAACGCCAACTTGTTATTAGTATTTTTTGGATAATATTTTACCGTGAAAATATCGATTTGATAACAATAATATAGTTAGCTTTGAGATCTAAAATTTAAACAGTTTGTATTAATTCATCACAAACATTGGTTTGATCCAGGTACACGTTAAGAGAATAAAAGCCTTAAACATAGCATGAGTTTAACTAGTCTAAACATAGCCTTAAACCTTAAGTTTCGTAGGTTTGGGGCGTCTGATTTTCAATATTTGTAATATTATGTTGGTACTCATATTCCTGAAGTATAATACAATTTCCAGCTGTATTCATCGTTTACTTTTACATTGCTAGCTGCTAAGGTTAGACACGTTTTATGAACTGGATCAAAGAATTTTTATCATATTGGTGTAAAAAAATTAAATAAACTGTAACAACTGTGGGAAATGTAAAAAAAGGTCTCTGGTGGAGGCTGCTATAAGTAAAACAAGGATTTACGAGTGGTTTTAAGTTTGTTAAGATGGCCAAAAGACATTGAAGATGACGGACGCTCCGGACGCCCCAGCTTATCAAAAACCGATAGAAACGTGAAAAAGTGGAAGAAAGGGTTCTGAAAGATCTCCGTATTACGATCAGAGAAGTCGCTGACGATGTTCCCATATTTATTGGCTCATGCCACGACATTTCTTTCGAACGTGTTTGGAGCAATCAGAAAAAAACGTCCGGATTTGCGAAAGCCGGTTACGCGAAAGGAGGTAAAGGGATACTGCTACCTTGTATTAAGGCAAGTTTTTAATACAAAGTTTCAGTTTGTATTCCCGTTTCTAATAAATAGCATACACTAACAACTAAATCTATTTAAGGACACTACCATCTCCATTATGTGAACTCGACTTAGTCCTTACCTTTAGTTTTATAACATTTAAATTCTTGAAATTTATACTCCATGCAAAGATGGGATCCTATTAAAACTTATAAAATTGTTGTAACTTTACTATTACTCTACTCTAATATTTACTACAAATTAGTCGTAAAAAGTGGCAAAAGTTAAGTTTATCACCAACAAGATTCTGGCCGTTCTACTGAATTAACTGTAACGTGTGCACCTTACCCACGGGGTTTTAGTGTCGGATGTGAAAGATACGCGGAAATCACGCGACCTATCACTCTCTCTTAATAATATATTACAAGGTAAACTCCTTCAATTACTTAATTACATCCACACGTATTGTAAACCCTCACATTTTACAATATACCATATTACCTAAATTCATAGTGGTGTTACAGTTAGTCCCCATCATATTACCTAATTGCATGGTGGCTACACATTGTAGCTTCATGTTATCACAAAATTGCATAGTGGTTAAAGAAAGTAAATTCCTTGTCTCACTGCCATGTCCAATCCGATGAGATTGCCGTGAATAAAATTAAAGTTGTTCAAATGTTAAACTGATTTAATACATAAAAGTCTCAGTGGCAAAAAGGTATTCGTGCATAAATATTCTCGCGATGCTTATTTGACTCAAGTTTTTCAATCAAAAATTTTAAAAACCCCACAAGAAATAAAGGCTTAAAAAGGAATTGAAAACTGTGCAGCTTAATGGAAAACTAATTAGAAAATTGACGCCATACAATAACTTTTTTTCAAAGGACAGATAGCAATAAAGTGCTGTAACCATTCTCAGTTAACTGAAACCAAAAATGGCTTTTATTTATATTAACACAAAATATTATATTGTAATATACATAAATGGATTGTACACGAAAGCTTTATTTCGCCGCCGGGAGCTACTAGGTCCTAAAAAGCCCATGCGACATTTGAAAAGCTTTAATTTCATTTCGTGCGTCCATGTTGGACTGGACGTGACAGACAGACAGACAGGCTGAGTGACAGCCCGCACAGTGTTTCAGCCGAGATACAAAGATGCTGTTCACAGTATTGTGTATTCGATATGCAGATTACTGTACACTATACGGCTCTTTATATTGGTAGAGGTTTTATTTAAATTTGAAAAAAAAAGAACCTCGGTATTTTATACGGACGCTTTTATTTTATCCCCTCAGTGACATGTAATGTATAAAAAACATTTAGACTAAAATATATAGTTTATATAGGATTTAAAAAATGACAATCCGAATGTATGAAAATATTAAATAAACGAATGTGTTTTAAACATTTTAATTAAGATATATTCCTTCACTACCACAATCTATACATGAATAATTTTGAGTCTGTTTTGCGTAAAATATGGAATCCAATTACATCAATGTTTAAGCCTTTTATACAACAAACACCTAGTTTGGTTCAATTAATTAATAACTTAAAAATACCTTAAAAAATGAATTGATCATTGCCTGTTTTATTTTCTAATTGCATGGCCCTCATTTTAACAATTTAATTCATGAAAGCCAATTCTAATATAAACACGCAACTTGGCTTTTTTAGATTGTTAGAGAAATTTCATCTAAGGAAGAAATTGATCATCTACCATTCTAGTTTTGGAGGATGTCGTACTAGGAGGGCATTTAAAACCGTTAACAGTTTAATATAAAATAATAATATATAGCAAAGATTTGTCATTTTACAACTTGCAAAGAATCAAATCATTTATGTACTAAATCGTGTAAACAAAATCCCTATCGCTCTTCTCGTGCAAATGTTTAGGACACGGTTTACGGATATTATTAAGATCTTCCTATGTTATTGCTATTTACCAAGAATACGTGTTATCTTCTGTAAAAAATTTGCAGTGATTGGATATTTAGCTTACAATAAGTATTTAACATCATAAAATTAAAATTTTTTACGTAATATATGACATGTCTTTACAATTTTAAATGTTTTTTGAACCATCATAATATGGCAAAACATTGCCATGAAATCCAGACCTTTTCAATATATTAAACCACCAAATTGTGAAATTATTACCTTATTAACATATCGAAACAATAATCACCACTCACAATGTGGACAACCTCATATAGCATATAGCTGTGTAATGGGTAGAAATCTATTAAATTCAGTTATTAAAGAACAATACAAATGTGTCAGTCTCTAAGGCAATTCTTGTATTACCAGCTACAATTAATAAGCTTGCCTGATAAAGAAAAAGCCACAACCAAAGCAATAACTTTTTATTTTGTGTTTGACTCAGGATCTGGTAGATTGTTACAGTTTAACGAACAGACTGATAAGGAAAAGGTATTGGCTGGAGAGTAATGTGGCTTTATATCACCTTGGGTGTTACACTTGTGGCTAGACAGCGGAGGAAACTTATCAGTCGTTATTGGGCTGAAGATAAAGTCCCTATTCTTTATTTAGGGTCTTAATTTCTTTTGGCGGGCTATGGATATATATTTTGCACGGGGGAAAAGGCGTTACGCTTGTTCGCTCTTTAGCCGCTAGGGGACCAGGTCCATCGCGGGCATTTTGATGTCAAGCAGGGTGTTTCATATTTCTACGTTCAGTGGCTATCCAGGCGCGCTAGTAAGAGGTTACAGTGGCTCCTTATTAAAGTGACTGCTTCTTTAGGTGGGCTGTGGATTGGTTTGAATAAATCTAAGACATACTAATTTATTTATTAATGAATCCAACGTAAAATTTATTAATTTACAACATCATTTAATAGCAGTATTTAAAGCTCATCGGATTCTAAATATAAAAATAAAACTATTTAATAATTCAGCAAAGATGCTTTTTCAAGATATATATTCACAGCTCATTATACTTCACTTCTGTTAGTCAGTCCCGCGATTGCCTCTCCATTTTTTTCGGTGCCATGCATTAGTACGATACCAACTAAATACTCAACAATGGAATTCAAGAGTGAGTCACTTTTTACAGACCCAGAGTGAATAGGAATCAGCTCTTTTTGAATGGCCAACTGTAAAAGAATATTAACGAAAGCTTTTATCGTTGCGCTTTGTTGTCACCAAGTGAGTAACCGTGACAATCCGTAACTGTTACAGAGTAACGGTGTCCGGCATTTGTCACTGTCCACTGCTGAACAATAAAATTGTTTTGTTGTTGGTCCATTGTTGCGCTAAAAGGTTGAAGTTTAATTGCAGAAATTAAGTTACGAAGAATGCGGTTAATGTTAGCCCATTCAGCTGATTAATGTTTCTGCTACCCACATTTGTACTCAACACCACCACGTCCATTTTCCGCTACTTTTCTAATGACTTATATCACATCATATTGAGATATTTGTTCATGAGCTACTATTACATAGCATTTTAATTTGCTAAGTACAATTCTATTTATGTACAAAAATAAATAAAATATAAAATATAAGTTATAAAATATTAACAGGCATACAAGACTGATAAAAAATATTTCTTGGAGTGATATAAATTCAAAATCAAAACACTCTTTATATTGTTAATGACCACATTAAAATTATTTTCAAAATTCACATACTTGAATATATATGTCATACTTATACATTATTTTATTTTAAAATGTAACTATCAGGATACGCTCACATACTGTAAGCTACAAAGGCGAGTCTGCTAGAAATTACAACAACAAATTGAGTTTTTTGAGATTTTACATAACTTTGTTATACATATCATAGTTATGTATTATTTTATTTTAAATTTTATATTATCAGGACTAGCGTAATATACTGTAAGCTACAAGGCGAGTCTGCTAGAAATTACAACAACAAATTGAGTTTTTTGAGATTTTACAGACTTCGTTATACATATCATACTTATGTATTATTTTATTTTAAATTTTAATTGTCAGGATAGCGTAATATACTGTAAGCTACAAGCCTGTACGTGAAGGAGAGTCTGCTAGAAATTACAACAACAAATTGAGTTTTTGAGATTTTACATACTTTGTTATACATATCATACTTATGTATTATTTTTATTTTTTAAATTTTAATTGTCAGGATAGCGTAATAACTGTACTGTAAGCTACAAGCCTGTACGTGAAGGAGAGTCCTGCTGCTAAAACTGACACTAAATTAGTTTGAGATCACCGAATAATGCAGGAGACACTAACTCGGCAGGACGCAGTTTGAGATGCGACCGGTTACCGATATTGAGACAAGTATCCTTTCCTCCATTTCTATACTTCCATACTCACATTTTACCCACAATCAAAATTGAGGGGCTCACTACGTATACACACGTAAGGAATATCTACACAATTACTCGAGCCTGAAATGAATTAATTAACAATATTTATTCATGTGTATTAACAATATATTTATAAATAATATTTATCTTTCACTGATATATTACTATATATTAGTTAGTTTTTAAGTACGAGTCTTAATGAAGAAACTAGAGGTGCTGCACGTATTTGGAAATCATGGTAATCTCTAAGTATTGTGTGGTAAACATTTATTGATTTATTATTTATTATTAATACAGTAATCATTACCTATGTTTACCCTTATTATACTGCCTGTTCTTTTTATTGTGCTTGCAACATAAAAACATGATCCTTTGTCTGATCACTTGATTTTTCATGATAAGAAGATTACACAGATCACCACACTGATTATAGAAGTAATTAAATCTCCCAAGACAAATTCAAAATGCTATGAAAGATAGAAGTACAAAAGTAACAAAAACAAAGAAAGGTTTTTGAAGTTAGAAAGTTCGTTAATATAATAAAACAATAATAACTCGTTTAAACTGTAATACATTGGGTTTCTGTTCGTAAAGAAAGAAAAATGACCCTGAAATACAATGAAACGTTTAGGGAACTGTCTGTCACCGCATAACAAAACCAGATCACAATAAGTTCTTGTCGAATTGTATCAAGTCATCTTGTCATATTTTGCTCGGTGAACTGTCATCTCTATCTGAGAAAAAACAGTGGAAAAATACGTCATATGTATGTTTATATAACAGAAGTAGCAGCGACAGTCAATTTTGTATTCGTTATTTTGTTGAGTCGTATTATTGAATGTCGTCATGAACATAGCAGAACATAACTTGACGCATATGCAACACTCAACTTGCGGTTTATATGCAAATTACCTGTAAAGGTACATTAAAAATAACGCACGTGTACATATTTCGGCACACCAAGAGTTACACAACAGTCTTCGCTAAGATTGGCCAGATCGTGTCATATCTTAAAGAACAGTCGTCGCTACCAGTCGACTACCATGGTTTCCCATAAGAACAGTGCTAAACTATTCAATAAGCCTTAGAAAAATATCACGGAGTGACATGCATCATCATCAAACTCAACGTTGCCTGTTCGGAAAATGAAGCTTTATAAACAATATACCAGTCAAGTTGTTTTCCTAGATACACTAAATGTCATACGATTGTACTTAGTTTGATTTATTTAATCTGCGATTTTCTCATTGTCTCCAAAGACCAAATTAAAACTTCCGTTAATGCTCAGCAAAATCTAATGGAGTGACATGAACCAAGACTTAAGTCAACGTTGCTTAAATATAAATGAAGTTTATAGACAATTATTTTTTAGTTTATTAGACAATTCAAATGTTGTCTTATGAGACAGAAACTATTTTTTCAGTCCCTCGATAAATAGGCTTTGCTAACTGCTCTCAGCCCAACAATGCTGCCCTCTTAACTTATGTGATCGCCACTAAGCACTGTGATGTTGTACACGATATTGTGTTGTGGTACATGACATTATGTTGTTATTGACGGTATCGTGGTGATGTTCAAAACATTGTGTTGTACATGACTTTGCGTTGCTGTTCACGACATCGTGTGCTGTTCAAGGTGCTGTGTCGTTGTTTTTTTATATTTTAGTGTTAGTCATGACATTCTGTTGTTGTACATTGACATCGTGGTGTTGTTCGATACATTGTGGTGTTGTTTGCTTTTTACACTGTGTTGTTGAACATGACATCGTGGTGTTGTTCGATACATTGTGGTGTTGTTCGCTACAGTGTGTTGTTGTACATGACATCCGTGTTATTGTACACGCTATTGTGGTGTTGTACACGACATCGTGTGGTGTTGTTCGCTACACTGTGTTGTTGAACATGACATCGTGGTGTTGTTTTGCTACACTGTGTTGTTGAACATGACATCGTGGTGTTGTTCGCTACACTGTGTTGTTGTACATGATATCGTGATGTTGTTCGCTACACTGTGTTGTTGAACATGACATCGTGGTGTTGTTTGCTACATTGTGGTGTTGTTCGCTACAGTGTGTTGTTGTACATGACATCGTGGTGTTGTTCACGACATCGTGTTATTGTACACGCTATTGTGATGTTGTACACAACGACATCGTGGTGTTGTTCGCTACACTGTGTTGTTGAACATGACATCGTGGTGTTGTTCGCTCCACTGTGTTGTTGAACATGACATCGTGGTTGTTGTTCGCTACACTGTGTTGTTGTACATGACATCGTGGTATTGTTCGCTACACTGTGTTGTTGAACATGACATCGTGGTGTTGTTCACGACATCGTGTTATTGTACACGCTATTATGGGTGTTGTACACAATATTGCGGTAAAGGCTGAAGTCGCGTAAGTTGAACTGCTGTACAACCGAAAAGGATTTAACAGGTAGATGACAATAGTAACGGAAACTGTATATGATTACACCCTCATCCCCGAAGGGAACTATAAGGATTTTACAGGTAGATTATCTTACCAGCGGAAGCTGTACAGGATATTGGAAATTGGGTTAGTCAAAAGTGGTAAATGTTTTAGAACAGAGCCCTTGCTATTTTACCTTTCCTCTTCAGTTACTATTTCTTCCCGTTTGTCTTCATTTAGTTCTGACGTATTTTAAAGGTTCTACAACTTTCCAGTAAAATTAAGAAACTTTTTTATCCTTTCTTCTTGTTTTCAATAAAAATTTGAGTAATC